>NC_060959.1:11546406-11846406 GCF_910589235.1 Vespa crabro
TCCTACTAGCGAACGACATGCGTTCGCTATATGCCGCAATCTCACCCAAAGTCGGCTGCTTTCTTTCTTTTTATTGATATTTTACTGATGTTAAAAGCTTCTCTAAAGTTTCATTCTTATATATGTTTTCTTTCTTTCTTTCTTTTTTTTTTCTTTTTTTTCTTTTCGTAGTACGCAATGCCGATATTTTATATTCTTTTCTTTCCGCCCCCCCTTTTTTTATTTTATTTACAATGAGATTCAAGATTGTATTTGGTTTGATTCGATTTCTGTTTTATTCAAGTTTAATCTCGATCACTCTTTAGAAAAGTTTCAAATTATTTGTAAAGTTCATACTTAGATATGAATGAGAGATTCATTAAAAAAATAACGATACACTTAATGTAGTGATTTGTTAGAGATTTACGAGATTCTTTGGCATGAATTTGTGATGTGCGGGTAACGTAGCACGAACATTTCTAAAGGTACTCTGATAAACTTATTGTAAAAGGGATGGGTCGTACCGTAGGTGGTGTAGCGTACGTGCATGGATGTTTGAGTTTCATTGGATTTTCATTTGACCTCCATCTTTGGAGTACGACCACAGAGCGTGCTTTGAGGCAGATTCTGTCGTTCCAATTTTGGTTTTAGCGTATTACATGAATTTTGCTTTGCTTATGGATTCCTTTAATTCGAGGCGAAACGTTCTCTTTAACTGATCACATTGAACCGTCTTTCAAATTCATTTTTTTTTGTCATTAATTTCTTTCTCCCTTTCTCTTTTCTTTTTCTAAAATATACGAAAGACAAAGTTTAATATGATGATATAACGGAAACGGATGTGATATAAAGAAACAATAATGTTTGATAATATAAAATCGTATATTCAATTTGTTATATCGGAGAGAACAGAGCTGTGGTTGGAGTAACGTTACGTCACGTTCGATCGAAGTCGTTTACCTCGAAGGGACACATTAAATTTTCTAGCAGCTGTTAGTCGTCCACCTACAGCCTGTTGAACGACGAACCGTCAGGCTTCTTTTAGACGAAGGCGCGAACATAGTGAAAAATATCGAGGGACTAACGGAAAGAAAACGAAACCGGATCGATTTAGAAAGAGCCGTGTAATTTTCGGACGATTATCAGAGGGAAGAAGGATAGATAGGCCGAACTCTCTAAAACTCGATTTAACGATTTAAAAAGCTCGATAATACGCTTTACCTTTTGACAGATGGTAAAACGACGAGTGGCAAATTATCGTTTCAAAATTATTCGTTCTACGTCTGTTCGTTTTCTATTATTTCTTCTGTGTGTCGATACGACAGAGAAAGAGAGAGAGAGAGAGAGAGAGAGAGAGAGAGAGAGAGAGCTCTTGGCTTTGCCGTTGTTTTGATAATTTATTGAAATCGTCGAGGGTTTCTAAGCTCCTCAGCACGGTATATACAAGATCTATGTGTAAGAGTATTTGTGTGTGGTGTGCGAAAGAGAAGGAGAGAAAGAGAAAGGACGAGGAAACCCAGGCTAGTGAAATATGGCTCTGCGAATTACACGAGGCGTCTGACCCACGTCAGTGAACTCGTTTTCTCTCTCTCTCTCTCTCTCTCTCTCTCTCTCGATCTCACACACGTACACGCAAAGTAGAGAATGGAATTTCTCCGGTGAAGAAATGGGCGCGTCGCACGCGTGTTACACGGCACTTAGCGTGAATTTTGACGCCGAGATCGCGTCCAAGTATCGCGTAAAACGGTAGCTCGAGGGAGGCGACTAACCGGAAAAATCTACGACTGGGATCTTCGTAATTGCAAGGCCGCGTGATTTTAATTGCTCTCCGATATTATACGATAGGCCGTATGACCGTCGAACGTGTTCTGTATATTGTTTCGCTAGAGAAGCGATAATGGGGTGGTAATAGCGAGTAGGTGGCAGAATTTATTATCATGCCGATGATAAATCGCTAGGTACGTTTAAGTACCTCCGACTGGAATATATTAACGTTTAAATAATTTCAACGAAAGGTTATCTAACGTCGTATTTTCGAAATAAAATGTCTTATATCTTCGTAACACAGTTGATGAAGGAATTATGCGATACTTTTAATACATTTTCTCCGTCCATCCTTTTTCGTATCATCGTCGGTTTGTCGGATAAATAATGCTGGACGTTAACGTTAAGAGGATCGGGTCCGTGTACGTGGGCGGATATCTCTAGGGCGAACATAATTGGAAAATTTATTAAAGCGAAACGAAAGGCCGAGTCGACGGTGGCTATTGCGTCCAAGTAGGACGATATGAATCAAATAGACCGTAGTCATGCATTTCTGAATTAATAGTGCATACGCGCGCGCATCCGAGCGCGGGCTATTGATATATGAAGATAGCATTGGGTATCATATACTTTCCAATGTGTCATGTGCCATTTGCCCTGGCAGATGAGCAAGTGGTATATAAAGGGGTGAACGAGGGGTACCATATGCCCACAAAGGGTCATAAATGATATGATTAATACCAAGGACCTTTAGACTGCTCGATATACGCTGCCAGTAGCAGTGCTAGGACGATTAATACTCCGGATGATTCGATAGTGCGCACGGTTGGTTCGTCCTGAAAGTAAACCACTTTGGCCGTAGAGTGCTACGTTGCTAATCCGCTTCAATTAATATAAATTTCCTCGATTATTGTGATCCGCATATTTGAGAATATAATCCGATAGGAAACTTGCGTTTATTTTAATATACAAATAACAAACATATGCATTCTGTATGCAACGGAGCGGAAAGATTTTACTTTTCGGCTTTACCGATTTTCAAGTAATTGAATCCTTCGTAAAGAAAGATACGATCGAGTTTATCCAGCCTCTTACATTTCGAGTGTTCTTTATTAATTTCCAGACTTCATATTCCAGCCTTACCAATCTCGTATAAATAGATAATAAACGTCTGAAGTTGCTCTGCGATATTACATTTTTCCTCAATTTCTTTTTTCTTCTTCTTCTTTTTTTTTCTTTTTTTTTTTTTTTTCATTTTCTCTCCTCCTTTTTTCGTTTTTTTTTCTCTCTCTCTTTCTCTCTAGTTCTCCTATTGCTCCGCTCTGCCAAAAGAGGTATAGCCTAAGAACGCATATCCATTTACTTTTAAAAGGCACTTTTTGAGAGCACTTGACTATTACATTGGCCGAATGATTAAAGGGTCGGATCAAAGATTATAAAATGCTGTTGAGATGCGTTTCTCTGTCATGACGCGCTCCAAGAGCTTACGCTCTGATTCCACTTTGCCCGTCAAAGAATATATCGGTGATTATCCGAAAAATCTTTTGTTACTGAAAGCTCATTGCTAGAGTTAGAAATTAAAGTATTTTACGCTTTTGCTTTGCTTTGACGGTGGGAAGGATGCATGTCCTTTTCTTATTTTACCTGTGCGTTAAGAAACTTGTATCGTGTGTATTTAACGTTGGCGCGAATATTCTATATTTATTATATCTAGTAAATTTTCATGAATCGTAGAAAGAAGATCGTGCTAAAAGAATGAAGGAACGGGAAGATAGCCTATCGAATTGAAAAGTTATGAGCGAGGAACATGTGTGCAAAAAGAAAACGTTAAAAATGCTATCGAGAAGCTCGTACGAACAGAATTGGTCTTAAATGGGGCTTTTGGAGTATCCGACGTCGTAGTGCCATAAAATCATCGTTATCGATCGTGCGAAAGAAAAGGAAAGATTAAAGCCGTACTTCAAATCGCTGAAACTTCGATCTCGCATTGCTTTCATCGGTCAAAGAAGGAAAATCCATCTAAAGACAGAATGGCCGTTCTAGCCGTTAAATCGGTTCGCGAACGCGCGATTGAATCGACTCGATAATCGATCGATTCGCCTCCTTTATGAAACCAAGAGGAATCTTACTTCGTGTCATTGCTCTAGCACCCACTCGAATTGAGAAGAATAGAGAGCTTCTATCTCCTTTCTTTTCCCATTCTTCGTTTTTCATTTTTCGTCAATTATCGAAAACTGGCTGTGGTTCTGTAATGTGCGACGAGCACGACCCCTTTTCCTTTTCTAATTACGAATAATTGAATGGAAAAGTGCAACAGGCAAAACGTTTCGATCGCCTTTGACGCCATTATTTCTCTCCCTCTCTCATTCCCTTTTCTTCTCTTCCTTTTTCTATTTGCGTTTGTGAATTTATCGAGGACGATGCTATCGCTTCTTTCCACTTTTCTGCAGTCATTACGATCAGACGCTTTTACAATGAGGAAATATTTATCGAAGTGATCGAACAAAAATTCCACCTATGTAGACGGTGGTACGTACGTTCGCATATGCATCTGTGTCGCTCTTAGTCGTATTTTACGAAGTGAATGAATGAAATTTCTCTCTCTCTCTCTCTCTCTCTCTCTCTCTATATATATATATATATATATATATTTATGTGTGTGTGTGTGTGCAGAGATACATACGTTTGTAAAGTATAAATATTATTGGAAAGATAAAACTGTGGTTGGCTACAGAAACCTTTTGGAAATCGATTCGAGTAGTACAATTTGTAGAATAGCTTTTTTTTTCTTTTACCCTAGTGACTGGTCCAAGCATTACTAGCGGAGAAAAGCAAACAACGATGGTGGTTCGCCGAACAAATTGTTTCACTTCAATTCATTGTGAAACAGGCTCGTGTTATCGAAATATATACATACGTACATACCTACTGCTTTTGAATTGTAAGGGTGCTTTACGTTCTAACGGAGGGGTGAATTCGGAAATGAGCTAACGCAGAATGTACGCTTTGGTGATGCGGATAAAAAGAAGAAAGAAAAAAGAAAATAAAAAACTTTCTATTTTTCGTGAATACCACTGGCATAGTCGAAAAAAAGCAACGCTAGTTACAACGGTCAAGGGATTTTTGTTTAGACCGGCAGCAGGACCATCGGTATACGGGTCCGTTTCCAAAACAGTTTTTTTTTTTGCGGCATAAGCGTACGTACGCGTCCGTGTGTAAATACGTATACATTTTTTAGCGGAACATAGCAGGAGCACGTAGATATGTATTTTTTAAATTTAATTACACGCGCACCGCCGAGAGGTAACGCGCGTTTGCAAATCCGTCGATTGGAATGTGGGATACGAAACTCGTTTCGATCTTGCAATGCTAGTAAAGATAACGTTGATTAAGTTAAAAAATATTAAAAAATAGCTTTTCCACAAAACGCGTATTTTCATAGTCGTTATAGAAAATATTTTTTTCTTTTATTTGTTCTATTTCTTTTTTTTTCTTTTTTTCCTTTTCGTTTATCATTGAGAGAGAATTGACTTTTTTGAAACGGTGGGGGAAACGAGTGGTAGGGAGGGGATAGGGAACGGGCGACAAATCGAATTTATCGAAATTTATTGCGACGGAATTTTGCGTTCGTTAAAACATTTTATAGTTTCGAAAGTGCTGTTAACATAAAAATTGTTGATTACTAATAAAAATAAAAATAATAAATCGTCAATATTGGGAAAAAAACATTGTTCTTTTATTTTTTGTTTTGCGCTCGTAATGATCGTTTCGATGGTACGGACCCATTTAATTCAGGCGGTGTCATTTTTATTATAACCTTCGTTGGAGTATTTTTGAATCTCTATCGTGAATCGAATGTCGGTTTAAACGAAACTATGCTTCTCGACGTGGGGCTATTGATGTTCGGAAACGCGATGGTAGAAACGGAGAAAGGCGAGAGATGGAGGAGAACGAGGGAATGCTTTGGATTGCGTGCTCGGTAGAAGATCAATTTGGATGGCTCTAAATTATCGTTTCGTCGACAGCGAATTCGAGGAGAATCTCGGTCGAGGGAATCATCGACGCTTTGAGTTTAGAAGTGGGGACATGCGAGAAGCGAGAGAGGGAGATCTCTCGTTCGAAGTGTGTTCAGTTTCGAGCAGTCGAGTAGAGAAACGGAAATTCATTCGATGATTCGTTCCCGAAAGTATATATCATGTAAAAGTTTACATTTATTATCTCTGTACTAATATATACACGAGCTCCGGTAACCATTATTCTCTCGGAATATTAGCATCCTGTATTATCGTTTTGGGAGTATCGTGCCCCCTATAAATTTGCTATAATCGCCGATTATCAATTCAAAAAATTGAATTTGATGATGTCTCCTAAATGGGTTAATTTAATTTCATTGAAATAAAACGACGAGAATAATGCGAAGTGACTCGGTATAATGTTGACTGCTAGTCATTAATTTGTAATTTGTTTGTTTCGTTACGTACAATTTGTTCTAAACGATGAAAGAAATATATGAAAGTAACATGATATGGTTTAATTACGAAAGATTAATCATCAAATAATTTGCATGAATATATATATATATATATATATATATATAAATAACCATGAAGTAAAACAAATTGCAATAATAGTTAAGACGACTGCGTAAGAGGTAAGCAGTCGGAGGTGATCAAAGAGCATTTAACGTCGTTTGCACGAAGCAACCAGCCAATAGCCGTCGGTGAACCGGTGCACCGAGTATGTACGATAAGAATTGTAATTGCCCTTAATGGTAAGTAATTTCGTCGTAAAAAAATACGGTAAGTTCCGTGATGGATGATAACTTTTAAGGATAAATGACAGGGTACGATGTTTATCGCTTTGATAGAACGAAAAATGTAAATGCGATGTTAGCTTTCTTACAATGATGTTTATTTCAAAGTTTTCCATATTTTTTCTTTGGTATAATTTTTCCTAGTATAGTTCCATGGATAGGCTTTGAACGGTTGTTTTGAGAGATGTGAATTTACTTGGAAATTTTCATGTAAACCAAATTAATTGCAGTTAATCGGCCCAACTTGTACAGTTTTTATCGGCTGATTGAACAATAACCGTTTTCGAACCATGGGATAGTTTTCGAACAAACAATTTCACCGGCGGGTATTGATGAAAGTTAAATGGTAGCCTTTATTGTCTACGCATATCCATTTAGGAATGAATCGTTAAATTTATACGCCCGTAAATGGAGCGAAGATCAAAACTAACGTATTGATTGTTAATCGAATCGATCGTAATTAAGTATTACGTTCGTGAATCAATATTGCACGAGTTCTCCACGGGCATTTACGAAACTTTGTTAAGCTTAGCATTTTTAATAATCCAATAAGAGCTATTAGAACCATCTACGTGTTCCCTGTAATAGTATGTAAACGTGGGGAAACTATCATTCGCACTCGTAATCGGCTCGTTCTCGACACTGATCTCTATTATCTCTGCAGTCGGTTGCATTCCATCCGTGATCTCTCAATGCTTTCTATTCTTCGTCTCTGTCCCTTGTGCCATGCGACGTCACAATGAGACAGGCCGCTTAACTGACACACGTTGATATATCCTGTAGGCGTGCATAGAGGAGTGACGTAGGGATTTAATTATCGGGATCGATCGCATATGCTTTTAATCGGCTGGGCGTGGACACGTCGATCGTTTCGAACGAAGAAACTCTCTCTCTCTCTCTCGACGTGAGCGAGACAGGACAGAGATGTTGATCTGTTGGACATATGACCGAATCAAATAAAAAGATTTCCTACGGTTAAATTAACGAATAAAATATTTCGCATTTTAGCAAGTTTTTCAATCCGAATTAAAAGCGTGGAAATTCCAGTGAATCACAATTGTTTCATCTATTTCTATCTCATGGATAAAATCACAGATTTTTTTCATTCAAAGAAAAATATTCTCTGGAATCAAATAAATGCAAAAACTTTCAGCAAACATACGAAAGCTCTTAAGACCATACGGGGTTTTTCTGGCTTTTAACGAACTCACTGAGCTTTAATCCTTCTGAACTTTGAAGTCAATCGATCAACACATATGGAAACAGACCTGTCTCATTCGATCGAATACGCTTCGGCGTATAAGGTATGGCAAGCACGGTGGAAGGGCAACCACTGTTGTTTCCTGGTTTTATTGTTGTAAGGGTGATTTTGCGCAGACGAAAGAAAGGTAAAGAAGGCTTTCGAAGGGAATCGAAAGAGGGATTAATCCTGACGTTACCCAATATTCCAAGTTCGTTTCACCAAAATCGGCTCTCCCCTTATTTCGTGGGCGACCCTTCATCCCGTCCTTAGCTTATGAAAACGAAGATGATTTCTCGATGCGAACGCGAACGGAATATAACATCGAACCATTTTCTCGAAAATTTTATTCCTTATTTCCTAAGTAATGTCTTTTAACTTTGTCCCGATACTCTCTATCAGAATTTTATCGAATTAAATCGCGTTACATACTTTCCTTAGAATTTAATAATAGCAAGAAGAGCTTTTGGTGGGAGAAAATAGAAAGAGAGTACCGAGAGAATCGAATTGTACGAAATGTTCTGCGTTCGTCAACGAACGCGGAACTTGTTGGGCGTCTTTCGAAAATCGGATTTTCCCAGTTGCAGTCGGTAATTTCCCTAAGGCACGAGTCCTTCAAAGACGAAGCTCGATATTTCAAGTCGACTATGCAGATGCACTCTATAGAAGCAGAATGAGACAGTCGAGAAAGGGAAGGCAATAATCTCTGCGTTCCATGCACGGAAACTTACGAAGGTCAATTCATCGACGGGGATTTCAAGTTTAACAATTTTCTCTTTCTCTCTCTCTCTCTTTCTCTCTTTCTCTCTATCCAGGCTGATCTTCTTTGAGATTATAAAAAGCCCTATTTATGGATGATTACGTAGTAAATCAGATTTAAATTTTAGCCGGTCGATAGTCGTCGAACCAATCTGCTCTTTCCATGAATCAATCCGATCTCAAAGATAACGTCTAGCTCGAGCCGGCCGATCGATGTTAGAACGATTTCGTCGAAGCGAGCAATTAAATGTTCTCTAGTATGCTTCTCGCTCTCTACGTCTCACTGGTCCTTCGAGCCGAGCAAGAGAAAGATTATTCTTGAGCCTTTAGAACCGGAGGAGGATCGAGAGAAGCGGTGGTATTAACGACAAAATTGATTTCCCGGGCAATTCATTTTCACCTTCTTTGCTCGCGAGGAGAGCAAGGATCTCTTATCGAAGTCCATGCGTTTAAACTATCGACGCTCTTTCGATCTCTCGTTTTCTTCGTAAAATAATTCTCTTGCAAATCTCCTAGATAGATAGAAAGATAGATAGGTAGATAGATAGATAGATAGATAGATAGATAGATATATGATTCATGATTTGATTCGAGCTTATCGTTAGTAGAATACTCATTTATAAAGGAGTTAAATAATCGAAAGGAATATCATTGGGTCGATCGTGAGGATTGCAATTAAAGATCGGCCATATGCTCGTTTTGTAGAAAACGAGCCGATTATTCACGTTTATTACTCCATTATGGCGAGGCTTCAATTCTCTGGCTATGTAACTAGGTCTACATCTAGCATGGAAACTAGATGTTAGGTGATTACATTTACCTCTGTGGCTTCTCCGCTTCGCATTTGCACACTGGCCATCGATGTATCGAACTGGCTACTACAAGATTCGGCTTAGCTTTCGATCGTGTCGGATACGATGGGTAATAGGTACATGCGGCATACATAAGTAACGCACTCGTATTAGTTCGAACAATGATGGAAGTATCTTGATAGCAATATATTGCGATTTCAAGGAGGTATAGAGTCCGTGCTCGTTCATTTTCATTCGGTGGACACGATAAATCGAGACATCTCATTTTTCACAAGGACAAATATATTGCGAGCTGTTATCGCAGATGTACAATATGTTTTGGATAACAAGTTAGAAGGATGGAATTCTATGCACTTTTCTAAAAAGCGCAGCGAACATAGTTTGAGAGGGACGAATTGATAAATCGCGCCTTCAACCTCATAGACGCCGTCGTGTCCTATGTTACTACGCTTGTCATTAATTTTTTAGTGTCCCACGTCGCTACACTTCTCGTCCTAGTATTGCGCCCTTTTTCTGTCATCCTTTTGATTAAAGTCTTCATATTTCATGAACCTAACACACAAGCGGATATATACATAGATAGGTAAATGCCGTGGCAGCGAAGAGTAATGTAAGTGTCACTGAAACAACGAGTGACTTTTAAGAAGATATGTATTTTATTTTTTTTCTATCTTTTTTTCCCTTTTTCTGTTTTTTCTTTATTTTTTTCCCTTTTTCTTCTTTTTTTCTTTTCAACAAGAAAAAGGTCAGCTCGCTGTATCGAAGATAATTCTTATCCGACCAAACTTATTTAAGATAGAGAGAGAGAGAGAGAGAGAGAGAGAGAGAGAGAGAGAGAGTACACGGAATTATGAATGCGGCAGAACGTGAGTAGGATAAGGGATAAAAAGAAGGAAGAAGAGAAACAGAGAGGAAGAGAGAGAGAGAGAGAAGACACTGTTAGAGCAGCGTGGTTTGACAGATGTCAAGACAAAGTGAGCCGGTTCGAGCTTTCCTGCTGTTGGCCCTATAGGGGAAAGGGGTAACTCCTCCCGATATCTGCCGTGTGTTACATTTAAATGATTGATGAACGCACTCAATGAGAATCGCAGCTGGGTCACACACATATCTTCGTGCGGTCGAGCTACGGGACCACCGAGTCTAATCCATGATCGGACTGCGACGTGACGTAGACGCATCGTTTCGAGAAACGTCTGATCAATTTCAAAAACGTTCGAATAAGCTGCGAGACAAAAATCATCGAGAAATATGTCTTGCTCATCTATTTTTCTTCACGATTCATCGTATCGTCTAATATTCATTAATTATCGAAAAAACAGTCGCATTAAATTTCACATCGGATGGTATATTGGAAAAATTGAACATTCGATCGATAGATACTCACTGTATTTAGAAAAGATAAAGTTTCGAGTGGCATTTAAACCATTTCCGTGGTAATTAAGATTGGTGGAATTATCGTTGGTAGAACAACGGTGCGACCGTTTTAATGACCGCCTGTAATGTGATTAAGTTTTACGAGAAGTTTTATGCGATCGACGTAATACATGCGGTGCGAAATATACTTCCGTTAGATATACGTTTATTGAGTGTTAGACGACGTTGTAAATTAATTAGAATGTGGTAAAAGCCCGTATTAGAAAGTATTATTTTTCCTAGGTACATATACTCCTTATCCTTCGTTCTAGTACCTTGAAAGGATCGTTACCCTTCGGACAATAAAATGTAAGAGCGTCTGTTGAATTCTTAAAGAGAATAAGAAAATGGAAACCGTCTTAATCGGAAGTTGAAGCCCAACGAAAGACAAAAGTCTCTAATATTTCATTATACGGCGAAGATTGCGGAGTAACTGTGCCAGATTGGAAGTTCCTTGCGAAAGTCATTGCGAATTTATAACAAGTAATTTCATGCTGTAAGTCGTGATTCAAAAAATATAAGACAGTAGCTTAACATCTTTCCGCTTGAAATATTCAATGTCCTTCGGATATTATTTCATAATGTCCGTCCGGGTTTTATTTTACTCGGTATTGCGTGTTGCTTCATATTTTCGTTGGATAACTTATGTTATATTCGATATATAAAAGAAAAAAGAAAAAGAAATAAATAAATCGAAGAATAAATTGACATAGATTAGTAAGGAAAGTAGATATTTCGAACGTCCGATATAAATCCGATGAAATATATCGTCAATTTTTATTCGTCAAGCCGAGGTCGCGTAATTCCATAATACTTTTATAAAGTTGAATTGCCAAGCGAAATAGGCGGAAAAAGAAAAAATGAATGCTTGTCGAGAATTGCACGAAGTAAAACGAGCGAATTAGGATGGGCTACGAGGATCATAGAGCAATTTGGTGTACTGCCGTGACGCGTGATTGATCTGTAAGGACGATAAACATTGGCCGGACACGCAGTGAAATGACGTATGCTCGCGTATTAATACTGGTGATGGAGGAAGGTGGCCAGCTGTGCAACCACGGGTGGTGATGGTCCGTTTCGCTTGCTAGCAGTTAACCGGCAAACCAGCCCAGCCAGCCAGCCAGTCAGCTAGCCAGCCAGCCAACCGGCCAAACAGTCAGCTAGCTTGCGAGCTAGCTGGTTGTTCACATAAATGACGCCGACGCTCATTTGTCTCTTGGGAGGATGGATTCGCTATTCAAACAGAGACAAGGCGTCTAATCGATCTTTTGGCAGAAGTCGTGCACGCGCCTATCAACGCGAGATCTTCTTTTAGAATTCGAAGAAGGTGAACGAGTACTTTGTAAGCGAGTTGATTCTTTTCTCTGGCCGCGTTACTTCGATTTTTCTTACCGGATGATCGACGACATATCCGATGTATCAGGTGATGTCCGAGTAAGGGCTCATCAATTTTTCAAGCGATGCCTACAAACTTTTGCTTGGAGAATTACATTATCCCAAGGAATTTTAATATATCACCGAGTACATTATAAATTGACAACTTGCTCTTAGGGTTGACAAACTCTATTCAAGTTTACGCGCTAGTTCGATTTGGGAATTTGACTCGGGTCAACAAACAGGATTTGAAATGTTACGTTAGACACGAACCGTAAGAATATTGAGTCGAGAAATAAGTTAAATGGTTCGAAAACGCATCGAACGATATTACGTCTCGAATAGCTGACGGTGATCGTCTCTCGACGTCGATCGATCGTCGATAAGAATGTCATTTACGAAATTGAATTAGTAATTGCGCCCTCGATAGTTTGGCGTTATTGCATTGTATAACGAGTACTGATTAGTACTCTCGCAGAACGAAAACATCAATGATTGGTATAGCGATTTAATTAAATATCTTGTAGAGCGGCATAATTACTTTGTCAACTGTAATTGAAATCGAAATTCGAAGCGAAATCATTTGAAATATATTAGATTTCGTATATCGCTTTGAGCGTAATTACCGTCAGTATCATATCTTCCAGTAATTGGCCATTCGAGCGGATAAAAATCACATTTAATTAAACTGCCGTCGCCGAAGCTTCGCGTTCTCTCCTCAGGGACGTTCGTTCGAGAATATACCTGTATTTGCTTGTAGATTCCATGATCTATATTATATTTCGACGTTTCTTCTTCTCCTCGTGCCGATCCCTTTCAACGAGATCTAAATTAAATAACTGAAAGAAAATTAATTGGAAATTATGCGCCTCCCTTTCCTGGATCCCGCGTTTCTTCACCTCTTACTACTCGGCGCTCCTTCCGTTTTCTATTATTACTTTTAATTAGCCCTTTGTATTTTAAATCGATCCAAAGTAAATTTTATCTCCTCTTAGTGGGATTACCATAACGAAAGAATGACAAAGAGATATAATTTCGACGATGCAAATTGAAAATTCTCACGATTGATAAACTGCCTATTAAGTCTTAGAAGAGACTGGTCCTTTCAAAGACAAAACAAAAGGAAAAGAAAAAAAGGAAAAAAAAAAAAAAAAACAAAAAGAAAAAGAAAGAAAATATGTTCGATAGAATTTCTAAAGCCTCTTGAGTCTACGATCGAAATTGCATCGAAAAATCGCATTTCCTCCCAAAACATGATACCTATGAAAAATGATCTTTTTCCCTTTTTACGTCGTTCACGATAGTAAAGTTTTACGATTTTAAATCCGATTAACACACGTTTTGAAAATACGATAGATTTCCAGATACAGACGGTGTTTTCAAAATATCCAACGTTACATTTTAGTCGAGGAGTATGAAATAAAAATTTGAAACAACACAAAAATTGTAGCAAAGGGAAAAATCGTGACCGACCACCGGGTCGCCGAACGGAATAGAAAGAGCGGACGTGTATTTGTTTTTTTTTTCTTTTTTTTCTTTTTTTTTTTACTTTTCATCTCTTTGCTTTTTTGTTTTTATTTTTGTTTTCATTTTTTGACATTTCGAGGAACCCGAGTACGTAGCTAACCTCGATAGGATGGTATCAAGCCAGCTGGTCAACTCGGCGTATCCGAGTGGTAGAAAGCGTAACGTTAGTCATAAATCACCGTATTTTTTTTGAGCAACGTGTTTTGATGCAGCGTGGTAATAGCGATGGCGCCTCTTCCCTTTTCCCTTTTTCTTCTCTTTTGCTGAACGACCATCGAATTCTCTTGGCGTGCATGTAAAGCTAGCGATCGGCATGCCGGGCTCATACAATCGTTATTTCCCGGAGTAACAAGAAGACGGGTGGTTGCCTCTGCGACCACAGCGACGGCGGTAACGGCGGTAGCAATGGCGGCAGAGGCAACTAAAATTTTATTCATGCACAATAATTTGCATTCTCGCTCGTCGGGACACGAGAAGCTACATTATTAGCAGGTAGAATGGGATTGGCATCGAATTTGGGTAGGGAAAGAAGGAGCTGCCGGCTGGAGTCGATAGCCCAGGACCGCGCGACTAAGGAAGAAATAAAAGGAAGAAAAGGAGAAGAGGAAGAAAGAAGACGTGGCCAAAGAAGAGAAAGAAGAAGAAAGGGACTGTGCAGCCGCTTTGCCTTGGATGATTTCGTAATTAACTTTTTGTTGGCCGAGGCCCTTTCCTGCACTCTTTTCTTTCCTCTGAACGGCCGTTGTGCGTATATATATATATATGTCCAGTGCGAAGTGTGTGAGTGAGAGAGAGAGAGAATGGGGAGAGACGGAGAAATGGCTAAGGAAAGAGAGCGACTTTAGCCCCCTTATCGACTCTTTTCTCCTCGTCTCTTTTCTCTTTCACGGGGAATTCGTCTTTAGAATTAAACTCCTGACAACTCGAGTGAAAACTCTCATCGGCGTGTTCACTGGAGAATGGCTCTCAGTGTCGACGGATGGTAGAAGACAAGGCCGTACTTTGGTGCAATATCTTTGATAGAGTTTCGAATCCTCCAACATTGGAGAAGACATTGGCGTTTATGGGTGGATAACGGTTTCGTTTGGATAATTGAAATGATTTCATTGATTCGCATTTAACGCGTCAATGATTGCTCTCTCGGTCGATCTAATCATCCTTTGTCCATCCCTAGACTCTGCCCTCGACTCACCTTTCCACTTTGTAACGTGCGTCACGCTGCAAAGATCGCAGAACGACGTTTGCGAGAAGGCAAAGAGTACACAGAGGTAGCGTGCGTATACGTTCGATTTTCGAAGCGGCACGAAGCAAATGTCGTTATCGTTATCCACCGGTGAATTTACCACGCTAGAGGTTCGCGTTACGCCTCATCGTGCGAATCTCTTCTACCGCTTGTGTCCCTTTATGACCTGTCCGCATGCTTTTCATTCGTCCATGCTCGCGCGTATCCCCCCGTGCGCGTTCTCGTACGCCTCATCTCTCTCTCTCTCTCTCTCTCTCTAGCTGCGGCCGGAAACGAAATTACTGCTCCCGTTTGGGTCAGCAGAATTACGAGGAATCTAGTTTGCGACGACGCTCCCCCTAACAGTTTGATCCTAATGCTCGTCTTGTTTGCCCTCTTGAAACTTGCAAACTGGTACTTTAACGAATAAATCATTTGGTACATATGGTACGTACGTGTGTTCCTTCTTATCATTTTTAATCGCTATAGTCAATATGCGAAAAGCGATAGAGAACGATTCGATACAGATTAATAACTGTACTCAATCGAATTCTATTTTGATTTATTTCTTTTTTGTTTTTTTTCTTTTTTTTTTTTTTGTTTTCTTTATATAAAACACATTGCTGTCGGGGGCTCTATAAAATATTTTCGAGTAGTTGTTTTCGAGCGAGAGCAGAGCGATCGAACGAACGGGCTCTCGTTCTTTCGTATCGATTAGTACGTAACCGCGTAGGAAACGTATGCGATAAGAAAAATAAAGGGGGGAAAAAGTGGAAGAAATTGAATAGAGAAGGGTATGTCGTTATATCTTATCGGAAAGGGTAATTGCATGACGAGGCAGGTAGCTGCACGGGAAACGTGGTTTAGGAGCGGTGAGCATAACCACCACCATCGGATACCGCTTTATGGAGCAACATTGTAGGATGCTGTTTGGGAAACAATCGTGTTGTCGGTGCAAGGCCGACACTTCGACCGTCGCAAATACCGTTATCGTTATCGGACTAATTAACTACGCTGCCCGGTTTACCAGAGCGTTACACTCCATCGCTTTGCTCTCTTCTGTCCGTTTATAACCTGTCCAGTTTCTATCCTTCTCGAGCTGTTTGCTCGTAGAATTCGTTTCGCGACTTCGTCATCGCCACGTTCTTCCTTTTGCTTCTGGATTTACGTGAAATTCTTCCAAACTTGTCCATTAATTACTTTGATCGTTTCTTTTTCTTGTAATTTTAATTACTTATATACACTCCTTTGTATATATCGTGTCATTCGTGAATGGCAATGAAAAGCGTAAGCTTTGATTCATAACGAATAATCTTTCTGGAAGAAAACTTTACATAAATTTTGTCATCAAATTTTGAAGGAAAAATTTAATTGCAATGAGATGAAAACATAAGGTCGCAAAGTGGTCTTGCTTCTCGCGTATTTGCCTTTCGCATTTTCTTCTCTCGCAAATTTTTTATCAGTTCGTGAATATTCATTAGCAAAAAAGTAACGATAGGGGAACGAAAATGCATATACATATTCATTCTGACGCACGATTTCTCGTTGATCGAATGTTAAAAAAACGTGTTCCATTTTAATTCTCATTTCTGGAGTCATTAATTTTACGATGATCGTGATTATTTTTGAATTAATTGAATGAACGAACAAAACTCGCGAACGAAGTAAAATATCTGTACTCGACCTCCGTATTCCGTACAATTCCGGTCCAATTTCTATGACGAATCCTATTTAAACTTTAGTCGTTGTACATGGCTTAAAGAGGATGAAGAGCTTTAATTCGTTCGATACGAATTTGTATTTAAAGCTTACCTTCGAGATTCGCTAATTAGCGATTTTTATGCCATCTACTTGTAGAAATCATTATTACATTTTAAAGGATGGCCTTTCGTATAACTATACCGATCGATAGTATCGCGTGGGATAGATGGACTTTTATTACTTTGCCCGCGCAAAATCTTCCGTCCGTTTTCACGTTTAACTTAATCCATCCGTGAAGCGGCTAAGTACGCTCGAACTCGGCTAAACATCGATAGATGGAAGGATCGGAAATCGCCGGATCGTACATTATTTTTATACCTCACTGGAAGCGGCTACTACTTCTTCGTTCTCTCTTTTCTTCGCTACTTGTTGGGACGAGTAGAGTACATTTATCGTAAAACGCTCGCCAATTCTGGTAATATAAATCCGAATTTATCGTTCCCTGCCGTGTCGTATCAAAGCGAAAGGGCGTTCCGAAAGACTCTTACGAGCTAGCGCTTTTGTCTGGGCAGTATCGTTAATTTCCATTACGCGGAGATTCGAAGGAAAAGGCCAACGGATAAAGTGGATACTCTTTTAGTATCGTCTTTACGTCACTTTCCGTTTCCGTATAGAAATACAAATTGATTCTATTAGAAGAAATTCTTCTATCAAGAATTACATTAAGAACGAAAGGAATATTCCAGGTATTATCTCGGACATTAAGAGACATATCGACAGTACGACGAAATATGTCGGCAAATATACGATGCCGATTCGAGTCATGGAATTACAATAGTCTTAGATTCCTCGAGTAATTCTGGTATTTATCGTACAAACAGGATTATCCTTTCCAGCAAGTGACCAGCGTGTTATGATAAAGAACTGCTGGCACGAATCCCGCGATAAATCAGAAGCTTTCGAGCTTTATCTGGCCTGCTTTTCTCTCCTTCAGCCGTTGCCGAGCTTGCGCACACACGTTTTGCCTTAAAAGCTTTCTCATCGATGTGCAACGAAATTATCTTAACCATCACCGAGTTAAACGAGATTATTAATATTCGTTAATTTACCTAACAATTATAATGACAATTATAATAACGATTAGGGTTAACGTTGACCAAGTCCTATGTAGTCCCATGTACTATAGACCGCAGGCATTTAGGATCCGTGTGCCAGGATGACTATGCAAAGTTCATCGAAGCAACGGAAAAATCATTCGACTATGTATTAATAATAAGAGCGAGTGCTCATCACGGGATGGCTCTGCGGTTACATTCGGTCTCGCGCAACCCCTTTACCAGGGGTAACTTTCTATTCTGTATGCTCAACGAGTTGGAAGATCCATATCTCATTGGTAGGGGTAGCTGTTAGAGAACGCTACTACGTATACTACGTACGCACCGGTCGCGTGATATAACGCGTTCCTTTATGTGTGAGTAGCGTACACCATCTTGAAACTAGGGCCGTATACTCTTAACCTTAACAAGAGGCTCCAAGAACATATCGGTGTAGTATCATAAATTCGAGAAATCTATTATATATGGAGGACCTGATATATCACGGCCTCGCGAGGATATATTAAGTCGAACGTAAAATTTGTAGCGTATAGCCAGCCTCGTTCTTTGTCTTCTTCCTCCTCTTTCTTTTTCTCTTTCTCTTTCTCTTCTTCTTCTTCTTCTTCTTCTTCTTCCTCTTCTTCTTCTTCTTCTTCTTCTTCCTCTTCTTCTTCTTCTTCGTTGGAATCGCGGAATTTATTCGTCCTTATAACGCCTTCTCGAGCGTTATGGGCTACGAGAGATACGTTTCTTGTATGAGATATATCTTGGAAAATTTTCTCGTTGTAGTTTTTAGTTGGCCAAAGAAATTGATAGCTAGAAGATTCGTAGAATAAAACTTTGTTCTTCTTTTTCTTTTTTTTTTTTTTTTTTTCTATGCTTAAGATATGGAAAGATGAAGTTGGCGAGGGGCCTCCAGCCTTTCTAGATACAATACTGGCAAAGCTTTGCATGCAGATGCATATGTAGCCACGCACGACGCAAGTCTGCTGCAACGTGTGTGTCGCTCAGTTCCTTTTCCATCTCCTCCTTTCTCTCTCTCACGCACACACACATTTTCTTTTTTATGCCGATCGAGTCCTATTCTCTCATCGTAGGTGGTACGGAGATTGCGGCGCTATTTCTTTATAATGCACACATTCGCTGAAGCTATTGCAATCCCGTTTGGTTTCGTTCTCGAGCGTTATCGGCGAGGTAAAGTATTTTCACGACTCGTGAAGCTTTGGAAAACCAAGAAATGCTCGTAGAAATCTTCCAACGCGAAAATCACGCGCTGTCGTAAATTCACCGTTACAACAGAATAGTTCCGAAAGCACGTTTTAGTTTCTCCTTTGTCAATGTCTCCGATGTTTTGTCACCTTTCTTCGGATGCACCAGATTCATCGACGGGGGTCAAGACGTAAGGTCCTTCCTTTAAGATCGTTCTTGTTTCACATTAATTGACAATCGAATCTCAAACTCGGTCTCGAAATTGTCTACTACTACTACTACTACTACTACTTCTATTATTTGTAAGCATTCGTAATTAAAGATCACGTGAATTTTTTTATTGACTCGTACTTTCGCGTACTTCGCTTTGTTACGACCTAATTTTGTTGAAGCATCGGGAACGAAGAGGTGATCGTTATCTCGAAAGGTTACTTGGCAATCCGAAGTTCCGTTACATCCACTCGAAAGATATTGTTAATCATACATGCGGCAAATAATACGAACAAGATCCAGGTGACCGCCGTTCGAGTTGCAGGTGCAATGAGATAAATGGTACGAAGAGATAGAATCGAGAGGACGATCTGACCACAGCCGCAAACTCGAGCGTCGAAATTCGTGGCTTGCACGCGATACACGTACATAAAGGATATCATTTTTCGAGGTAGAATACAGGGGGGAGAGAAAGAGAGAGGGAGGGAGGGAGGGAGGGAAAAAACAGCCGCGAGCTAAAAGCCAGGACGTTAACGAAGCGTGAGACTTTTGGCGTTCGTCTGACGATCTCAAAAAACAAGACACAGAAGAACAGGAAGTTTGCGTCGTGAAACAGATCTTTGAAGGTTTATTTTTCAAATTGAAATGACTTACGCGACATTATCATTTGAAACAATTTAAACTACGTGATTCACATATATGTGAATAATTCGATTGGGGAAAATGAGGAAGACCGATCGGTCGGTCATTACATTGTCAATCGTTATTAGCATTTGCGAAATAAAGAACGTAGCCGCAGGTCGTGTATCGTAAATGGCATGACAGGCATGGAGACTTATCAAAGCAGAAGCCAAACGCTTCGGGCAATTTTGCAGGTTCGTTTTGTCTTAACGCTCGAATCGAGCGAGATACACTTTTAAAGCAAGAGGGGCTTTTTATAACGCATGATATTTGGATTTACGCGGCCAACGATCGAGTTACGTTACGTACGTTGCTTCGTATCGTCGATTTGGCTCGACGTCGATTTGCGTGCTTCCTCGCTACTACTTCGCCGTGGAATCTCGACGTGTCGGTGAATGGAAATTGCAGCTAACGAGTCCCTCGACTCGCAAGGCGAAATGTTAAACCTTGTCGAAGCGGCCTTAAAATTCATTACTTGATTACTTTTGCTCGGGGAATTTAATCGCTTCGTTTATTAACTTTCGTTCATCGATTTTTCGAGCAATCAATGATACCTCGTTCGATTCGTTAACTCGATATCGAGTTTGCCTTTGGCGATGGTAAAAAATCGACATTTCTGTCGATTGCTTTTGAGTTTGTTGGATACGCTATGACGTAGAATTGATGAATATTTTGACGAATGACGCGTCGAATTGCAAATAAAAATGACAAAATTCTCATAAGGAATTTGCAACGCGTGTTTGCATTTTAACCTTACATTTTAAGGTCACAAATTTTCTTGCGGCATTGGCAAAAACAGGCGACACGTTTTTAAGATGTATATTATTCTCTTTGTTGATTCTCGCAAAGAAACACCGCTTTGAGAAAAAACCGTCGGAATGGCAAGAGGCATGGGAGGGAGAGAGAGAGAGAGAGAGACGATGGCGATCGTTTTTCGAGCTGAGCACCATCTTGAGGACACGTGTACTCTGCTTTAATGATCCAAAGACCTGTCGGATGGAGGAGAAAAGCCGGAGGGCAAACGCACGCACGCACCCTCCTTCTGTACCATAAGCGAATTCTTAAACGTCATCAAAACCTCGCCAGACTCGCCTTTTAATCGATGCCCTTCATTTTTTCGTGCTTTTGTCTAGTTTCAAGATTTATGGTCATCTGACAAGAACACTGAGAGAGAATGAGAAGAAGATAGAGGAAAAGAAGGGTTGGTAAAGCCTTTCAGTCGGTCTCTTTGGATGCGATTCTCAGCAGGGGATCTTTCTAACGAAACCGTTCTTCCGACTATCGTCATTTTTCTCATCGACTTGATCGTTCCTTAGGTCGGTCTCTTTCTCTTGTTCCATCTTATACAACGACTATATCTCTTATAATTTCGTGTTTCGTCCGTCGTCGCAAAATCCCCCGTTATCGAAAGAATGCGGTCGCGTGTCGGTTATAAATGGAATACCGTATGGTCCTCTTACCACCCACGAATTTTGGCTCTACGGGATACTTTGCCAAATTGGATTGAAACAAACGGGATGGTAGATCCTTGCCATTTGTCTTAATTAAAATCGAAACGATGATTATTTAACGTCTTGCTAATGACGATTATAAATAATTAATGTACTCGTGTATATGAAAATGGAAACATTAAATATTCGTACGAATGGATCGATCATTGGGGATTAATTGACATCGTATTGATATCGCAAACATTGATTAATCTTATTAAGCAAGGAAACAAAGAGAATTAGATATCAAATTTGAGAGGTCGAGATCTTCGTTGGAAAATTTAGCAAGGCGAATAAAAGTGTCTCGTTACCGAACGTGGGTACTACATATATATGTTACAAACAAGTAACAATGGGGCATGTTATAATAAGAAATCCGCCGGGTACACTCTTCTCCGTTTTTCTCATTCTTTTGTGCCATTCTTCTGTGTCGGTATCGTTCTGCTCCAGCTCGTATCCGGTGGATATTACCTTCCTTCCACCTTAGACTCGACTTTTCGTTTTCACGTTCGTACGTATACGTACGAGAGAGCGTTCTCGCGCGAGAGCGATATAAAACGATGTTGCAGCGAAAAGAATGGCTACTCGCCACATCCGCCTAACAATCGAGAGAGAAAACTTTCAAACCGTACGATATTCCACCTTGCGAAAGTTTTTCTACGAAGCAGACATCGAAGCGGTATTAAATTGATATTGAGGATGCCTCTAAAAAGGTGCTATCATTTTTAAATTTACCTTTTCTTTATCTTTTTCACCGGCGTTCTTTCTTAAATCAGTGATTCATGGAAAAAGAAGAGAGAGAGAGAGAGAGAGAGAGAGAGAGAAAAAATAAAGGAATTCTCTCATCGTTCAAAAATTTTCCATACGGGTATCCGTTTTAAAAAGAAACATCCTTTCTACGCCGAAGGAAGTTATGGTAAAAGTTTCTTTAATAGTTCTTCTCGCAGGATAAAAGAAAGATCATTCGCCGTGCGGCTACTTCGACGAAGATACGCGCTGACTTTAAACGCGTTCGTCGAGATTTACGAGGGAACATTAAGTGCCGGTGTAAACTTGATGCAATTATGCGTGGAACGTCGAGTCAAGCTCGAAATGTACCTAACGAAACATGTGTCTGAGATAATTCCGAAATACCCGAAGGGCACGTGGCCTTCAACGATTCCAAGAACGCGCGGTCAAATTTATGCCGATACTGTTTTCAATGGGTTTTCGAACGAACATTTTTTCTTTGCTTTTTTCTTTTTTCTTTGCTTTTTTTTTTTTTTTTTTATACGCACTCCTTCCTCTGACAAGGACCATTGGCACCTTTTCCTTTTTCTCATATTCATTATGATCGTAATAACGACCTTCGATCGATGCTTTGTATCGTAAGTCAATTAATCGAGAACGTTTTTAGTCGCGTCATGTTAAACGAAACGCTAGATGATCTAATCTCGCAATAGATTTATGACGCAAAACAATAGAATTACGTTGCGCGTTATAGCTGGAATAAATAATCGCGTCGCCGGCATTGAATATTACGTCGCCGATGAAATTTCGAATTTGTATTTGATTTATCGACGTTTTCGTAGATAAAATCGAATTTATTATACGTATTGTATTCAACTTCTATTTTTGCTTGTATTACGTAATTCGTGCACGCAATTATGCGTGTTCATCGTAAGGAAGAAAATCGTTTCGAACTTGCAAGACTCCATTTCATTTGTTTTAAACAGATTTACGAGACGATGATTGCTGCGATACAAAGCGATTAAACTACGTTTTGAGTGAAGTTGATAGTCTACGGTAAAAGTCAATCGAATTTACTAGCGAATGAAACGCGACATGACAAATGTCTAGATCGCACGATACCACGAAACCGAACTGAATCTATTTCGAAAAAACCAATATCCTTTATCGTACGCTTTGCTCTAGATGCTTCGCAATGTAATATAAAAACGTAGGGACGTCGAAAGCTCATTTATCCAACTTAGTTAATCGACTTAGTCCAAGTTTCTTATCGTTAACGATTTAGGTTGTGCCCTAACTTGGTGGTTTAGATTATCAAGCTTTGGTTATTCAAGAGTCTTCGCTAAAGATAATATCGAACGGTTAGTTTCGTTTATATGGAGCACGTTGGTATTAGAGAAATTTATTCAACGTAGGTGGGCCCTTTTTCAAGGATCCGAACACTCGAAGATACAATTTCCACTCGAGCGATTCTTCGAGTATGTCTGCCACGAGTGTCATCTTCCCTCGGTCTCTAAATTTCATTTGCTTCAGAGTCGACTAGAAAAGTTTCCATAAACGATAATAGAAAATAAAAGGTAACAAATGAAATCGAAACAATTTGATTTAACGAATCGTGATCGTAAATGCCGAGTAAAAAGGATTGTATTTTTATGTCACGGAAGGGATGCACGCGTGCACGTATCTTCGAAGGGAGGATTTTCGTCGTTGGCTGGAAGAGAGACGT
The DNA here is from genome assembly GCF_910589235.1 of Vespa crabro. Classification (NCBI taxonomy): domain Eukaryota; kingdom Metazoa; phylum Arthropoda; class Insecta; order Hymenoptera; family Vespidae; genus Vespa; species Vespa crabro. The sequence goes on from NC_060959.1 coordinate 11,570,150, forward strand.
GCGCGGAGAGGGTCGCACGTCGAGAATCGTTCCCAAGGGTGCAACGTGGAAACGCTTGAATTATCTCTCTTTTGCGAGAAGCGAGCGTGCAACCTGCCGCAGTGCAGGCACCAACGACTAATCTATTAACCACAGATCCTAGTCGAGTACTGTCCTTGTCCAACCAAATTTTCCAATTGTATTTTCCCTGGATAAGAGTACAAATTCTATTCTATCACCTAGATTATCTTTAAAATATTGATCATTGAGCCGAAATAAGGACGAAGTTTTTCTCTAAAAAGAAAAAAGAAAAGAAAAAGAAAAAAAAGAAAATGATGTTTCATTTCGTAAAAGGAGCTAACAAAAATGGTTCCATTAAAAAAAAAAGTTCCGTTTAATCATGGCGCGTTCCTCTTACCTTTCTGTTTCTTTCCTATCTCGATCGTCTCCCAACTAAATATTTCTCGACCCTAGGGCTCTTACGGACGACGTTCGTCGTTGTTTGCGTGATTAGCTGCTTCATTGGGCTCGTCCCGTCTCTCGAGTTTTCTCGTGCAAGCCAATTTTGGGAGACAGGAGAAACGGCTTCGGTCGTTCGCTTCGACGGCAAATCGACGCTTCCCCTTCTACCTTTGCCTTTTTACGGGCCACGAGAAGAAAAGAGAGATAGAAAGAAAGATAGAGGAAGGGGTTCCAAGTCTTCTAAAGGAAGGGAAAAGACTAGTCGATAGCGAGTGCGAGAAATTAGGACGCTGAAAGTTTCCTTCCCGAGTTCCTCCTTTTCCTCCTAGGTACGCGGTACGCTTGCTCTCTACGGACTTTTTCGAGCGTAACGAGCTGTAGGTGCTTAGGTAAACAGTTTGGTCGATCGACCGAGCACGTAATCGGTTGGCTTTTCGATTGTTTATATGTTACCCTACGTGACGGTCCTCTCTTTCTTTGGGGTTTTACAATTTCTATGGTAAACAAATCTATCTATTTCTCTCTCTCTCTCTCTCTCTCTCATATATCTATATACTTATATACTTATTGTACTGTATCTTTCTTCTTAGTGACATTGCGTTTTAACGTCGTAATCATTATTACCTTTCAGCTTGGCAAAGATCTAATGTCTTCGATCGTCGATTTTACTTGAAGACATCATTTTCTGCTTTTACGAAGAGAGAGAGAGAGAGAGGGAGAGAGAGAGAGAGTAATCGATGGAACAAGTCGTTCCATTTGTCCGTCGGGGAACGTTTCATTCGATCAGGAAAAAGCTCGTAAAGGATTAACGATCGATGTTTAGTCCATGCATTAATATTCCTTCTTGCTATAACGTAACATGTTTCGCGTTTGTCCGACACGAGAAGCGCATCGGAAACTCGCAACTTCCTTTAAACCGGACATGAATTTCGTTGGTTATCCATCACATTTAAGACACTCTGCGCCTCGAACATCGATAGGACCATCGCTCTTCCTGTAGTTACACTGGTAACTCATACATATTCATACATGGAAACTACTTACTTTCGTATTTATTCATGGCGTCCCTGTTAAACGCTGCTTAATCAGCATAAAGTAAGCTTTTTAACGATGGACGTAATTTCGGAAAAAAAATGATAGTCCCCGCGTTCTCTACTCGCGTCCTTTATATTTTTCTCATAAAAGTACGCAAATGAGATCCACCGTGGTTTTAAATTATGTCTTAATTTCAAGCTCGTTCTTAGTCGAATCGCCATCGCTTTCGTACTCGTCCTCATCTTTTCAAAACTTTCTCTCGAAAGGATCTTTCTTTTTCTGTTTCTCTTTTTTCTTTCTCTTTTTTCCTTTCTTTTTTTTCAACGTTCGGCATCGTCTACATTGATGCGACAAGTGTTCACGCCGCGTCGTATTTTATTACATATCATTTCGTTTCGGCGCATTAAAAGTCACCGCGGCGTGTGTCTGACTCTCGGAGAGCTAAAAAAAAAAAAAGAAAAGGGGGATCTTCTCGATGAGAGCGATACAAGTCGTTAAAAGCACACGCTTCACGTCCACGCGTTACAGACAGACATTCTTTTCTTTTTAAACATTGAAATTTCACCGCGTCGATCCTCTCGAATTTCATTAGCATTCGGGTTTCGTTATTTGCGTTTAGAAATTTTATCGAAAACTCTTGACCGTTATTTTTAATATTACTTTCGATATTACTTGGGAGAATACAGACTGGCTTTATAAACGTTAAGTTTTGACTTGGTACCAGTGCACCGGTTCGATCACTCGAATAATGAATATTACTCAAAGCTGGTTCGGAAAGTGAAATTAGTTTAAGAACGTAGTACGACCGAAATGTAACTCTATTAAAGATATAAGAGCTCGTAAAATTTTGATAACCTTTTTTAAGTAATTTAATAGGACCTAAGAAGGACGATGTCGTATCGTTTAATATTAATAATCCAAGTTTTGAATTATATCCATCGAGTCTCAGGGATACTTCGGAGCGAGACATACGGCTTCTTAAATAAAGCAAGATATAGTAGAATGTAGTAGGTATAAAAGTTGGAGAAGCCTTGCCCTTCTATATTGGAAGGGAAGAGAAAGTACGACGTTTCAGGAGACACCGACGAGACGATTTGGGTACGACGGGTGTCGAATAATCGAAGATCATCATTTAATTAAACTTTCCGTGAAACTGAAATGCAATCCATTAATCCGTCGAGGAAATTGCGAGGGTTGACAGCCCCTCGAAGAAGCTTTCTTCTTGTTCTTCCACTCGCTCTTCTTCTTCGTCCGCTTCTATCTCCTTAAACCACTCCCTTCGTACATTGTTGCTCATAGTTCAAGGCCGAAATGAAGTTGTCGGAGGAAGTAATTTATGATAATCTCGGTGAAGCGAGGCCGAACGTTCGCCCCCTCTTCGTTCGCGATTCATTTGAATAATTAATGCAAAATACCGTCTAAATAACGTGCAGAGACCGCCCGTTCTCCGCACCTGTACAAGCCGCGTATATGGAAATGCATCTCCGGCAGCAACACCGAAAATGGCCACCGCGATTCACCCAATTTCGGCTTAGCTGCAACCTTCGCATTTGGGGAAAAGTTTATTGAATTATCGCGGTACCGTGTTGCATTTCGTGTTTTGGGGCTTACACGTCGAATAGAGCGAGCGAGCGAGAGAGAGAGAGAGAGAGAGAGAGAGAGAGAGAGAGAGCGAGGGTATACGCGTCTGCGTACTGATTCATGAATGCCGAGCGCCAACACGTTTGGAACAGTTTCTAAGCGAGAAAACCGAAATAAACCAACCAAAAATTGGCTTTGCATTATTAACTGTTGACGTTGGAATGCAATATAAAGTGTATTATGAGACGGATAAATATTTGTTTTGTAACTTTTTCCTTTCCAATTTACCGTATTCCGTACGGCTTTGAATTTGATCCTCTCTACACCGTTTTTATATTTTTTTTTTCCATTTTTAACGATCGCCGAGACCGGAGGACGATTTTATAGGCAACTCTTTCCAACTTCTCTCTTTTTCTTTTGTCTTTTTCCAGTTCCCGTCAGAAAGTTAATAGACTCTGAGAGGCTTTTCTCTTGGCTCTTTGCCGAATGGATTCATTAACAGTTACGATTGAAAATACACAAGACGACGTGTACTTCGTCGTCATAAGTGGGAAGTAGTTTTTTATGATAACGTTAAAGGATGGTATCGGCCGAGTTGAAAGAGCAAAAGAAAGAGAGAGGCGTTAAAAGGCTCTTTCCTGTTCTTATTTCTTTCTTCGATGCTTCCCGAGTTATAATGGGCTTTTACTGCATGAATAGAAGAACCAAGATGGATCCTTCATGGTGCAACTCGCTGTAGGTGTCTGGAACGAAATTAGTCCGCATTTATATTCCTATTTGCATACAATGGAATCAGATAGCGTAATAATTGTTCTTCTAATTTAAAACTTCTATTAGCGAATTCACGGGAATTTCGGATAGGTATCGTTCAGCGGGTCGTGTTGAAATTATCGACTTTAATTGCAGACTCTCGCAATTTAATCTCGTTAGCATTGATGGGTTTCTTCGTACCATTAACGCATGATAAATTAAGATCTGTAGGTAGGTGCTCTGTAAAAAATGAAAAAAAATGAAACGAGAAATATAGTAGAGAGGGAGGGAGTGAGAGAGAGAGAGAGAGAGAGAGAGAGAAATGTACCATCTTTCGTACGTTTTCCCAATTATGAGGATTTTCCGAAAAGGTAACAAAAAAGCAACGAAAAGGCAGCGTGGCTTCAGCTGGTAAATCTATCAAGTTCAAAATCCTGACGTGAGCTTAGGGATTCTACATCCTTCCACCAGGGTGTTCCCTTATTTTCTCGCTCGAAATGTCAGATAAAAAACATCCAACACGTGTTCTTACGTGATACGAGACTCGTAGCGCCCTTCAAAAGGAGGATTTCGAAGTCAAATTTTTTTTTACACATTCCCCTGTGATCATGGAATCTTGTCTAAAGTATAAAGAGGATGTACGAACGAGTCGAAAGAAATATCTCAATGAAAGGATTTTTGTATAGTCACGTTGAGCATGTATGCATGTATACATATATTACGTGTTTTTAGATATCATTATCATTCGAATCGACGCGTAAAAGAGAATCCGGTATTGCTGGCGTACAAGCTATCAATGTTAACATTGCAACAATCAACAAAGCTTTGTTGGCTTTCCTAACGACGAGTTTTAAAGGCCATCTCAAAGTATTCGCATTCCAACTACTGACCGCAATAGAACGGTCAGACCGAGCACGAATCGCGATGGTGGTAGTAGCGATGGGAATGGTGGTGGTGGTGCTGCTGCTTCCTGGATTTGCTTTGAGCACACCGAGTAGACGCTTTGCTCGTTTACCATTACCTATCCATGCTAATAACTAATATATGGATACGACATGGTTGCGCTTGCATTCGGTTAAATGCGAACTAGTCGATTTGGGAAAGTTCAACATCGAATTTGATTAATTCTCTGTGTGAATAATATTGAATTACATATGTTTAGAAACACCTACCTATTCGTACTAGTTCAAGTTATTCAGATATCGTTTTACGAGAAACGATTATTTTATTATACGTCTCGAATGAGATAGAAAGAACTTGCGTGAATTGCGTAGGCCCGCTCGTGCGTCCGGAAGCGAAGGGACCTCTCTTCTTATCTTCCGCACATTAATCACGTCCTCTCTCGACTTGCTCACCTGCATTTCTTTTCGAGATAGGTGTGTAGCTGTCGGCATGTCAGACCGTTGAGTGATGTAAAGGTGTATCTCCTTGATATGATGGGGAAGCATTTCCATGTAATTGGACAGCTCCGAAACAAATACGCTATCCTACGAGAAGATTACCGTATTATGCAAATTGTTCCAAGTGAAACACAATTTTGATGTCGGCAGCCGGCACCACCTCGTGTATTTCGTATTCTTTTTTCTATTTTTCTTTTCTTTTCCTTTCTTTTCCTTTCTTTTCTTTTCTTTTCTCTTCTCTTCTCTTCTTTTCTTTTCTTTTCTTTTTAATAAGAACTCTCGCGTCTTTATAAAATCTCGATGAAGATTTTAATCGGTCCGTATCAAAGAAGAAGAGGCAAAAAATCTCGAAGAATAATTATTGGAATTATTTTCCTAAAAATCTTTAGTTAGAATTAACCGTTGAAATAGAAGCGAAGTAGGATTCGCATAATTAAACCGAGCCCTTAGCAAACTCAAATGATCGTGTTATAACGCTCGCGATTATGATTACATTATCACCCGGTAAACATCGATGAGAGTCGAATGCTAAAACATTCGCCGCAGTCGTTTGGATGTTCGAATTATGCTTGATACGTCTCGGTTCTTAGAAAGCAGAGAGAGAGAGAGAGAGAGAGAGAGAGAGAGAGAGAGAGAGAGAGAGAGGAGAGAGACGGCAATGTTCCTTCCGTCGCGCATGAATAGAGAACGATCTTGAAAGCGCCATTGAAATTACGGAGATAACTTCTAACTCAAATAGCTAAAGACTTTAACCAGTTACAATTAGCAAGGACTGCAGCGCACTGTTTGTCGTATAATGGAATTTGCTAATGATAATTCAATATCCACGACGAGCTCCTTTCGGCGGAAGGTAAAGGGTTGAAAGTGCATTTTCCAACCTTCCACAATTCCCTCCTTACGTTTCCTCTCATCTTTCTCTTTTACCTTCGCCAGCTCCCCTTCAAGCATCCAAAGTTTAATAAGGCATGCGTTTTCAAGCTCCTTTGCTCGATTTTCGAGGAAATATTCTATCGTCGTACTTTCGGTGGATAGTGGGCAGATCTTTGTCTCTCTCTCTCTCTCTCTCTCTCTCTTCATTTAGAATCGTTGGTATGAGAGTGATTCCGATGGTGGGGATGGTTGGTTGCTGGTTTCTGTTCGTCTCACTGGCGGGGATAATTAATTCAGCACGTGGGTGTTTGCCATCTGTGCTGCTCCAGTCCGAGAGAAAATGGAGATACGAAATCTATTTCGATCTCTCGCCGGACGGATAGATGGATAGGATACTTTGTTTTGGCACCGAACCGCAAAAAAGTCGGCCGCATGATGTTATTCCATCGACGGTTCTCGATCGATGTGGATACGTTTTAGAATTCGTTATAAACTCGGTGTCGATCGGAAAAGAAGAAAAGATAAATAGAAAGTGAACAAGAGAGTGGAACTCGAGAGATTTAAATATTTTTCTTTCATTTTTTTTTTTTTTTTTTTTTTTTTTTTTCTTTTATAGTCTCGTAGGGTGTCTTCTCACATGGTCTCACATTTAAAATTACAAACAAAGTGAGAGCTGTACTTTCACATTTCACGATTTTATCGCGGAGTGTGAATTGCAATTTAATTCTTAAATTTCGTGAATATTTAAGAAGAGCTTTTCACATTCTATCCGGTTTTATCCTATTTAAAGAAAAAGAAGAATATCAGAAGTATCTTCGTAAAATTCTTGGAAAGAAAATGTGGGTAGGGTAAGCATGTGGTTCGTTCGATCTTCTCGCGAATCAGGAGAAAAGCCCGGTGCTTTCGTAATCCTCTCTTATTTTCCTTCTTTTTCTCTTTTTCTGTAGTTTCTCGCTAGCGCGGGCATCGCCTCCAGGCATCGTCGTACACAAGCCGACTATGTAATTCCAGAAGACCTTCGTTACTGTGTTCGTAGGTGGGAGGAGGACGGAAAGAAATGGAAGCTTGGGTTAAGAGTAAAAAGAAGGAAGAGAAATAGAGATACAGGTCTTCGGGGAAAAGCGGGCTGAGAGAATCAATGGGTTTCCCTTAGTTAGCCGGCAAATACTCGGCAAGGACGATTGTATACGCTTTAAGGCAAGACATCCCTTGGTCGAGGAGTGAATGGAGAACGAGGCCGAGCATCTTCTTCGTGGCTCCGAGCGAGATTTCATCTTGAAAAGGAGAACTGGACTCGACGTGCCTTCTTGCATTACTGCTTCCTTTCTTCCTTCCTTCCTTCCTTCCTTCCTTCCTTCCTTCCTTCCTTCCTTCCTTCCTTCCTTCCTTCCTTACTTTAGCTTCCTTAGTTTCGAGCGTTAGAACTCTTGAAGGTAGGTTGATGTCGAGCGTTAAAATGATATATGTTATTCCCTTAATTAAGCCCTTGTCGAGCGTCCGAGCTTAGTCAGGAAGCAAAGTTTGTTCGTGCTTGTTTCGAGAGTAAGAGAGAATGGAAACGTGAGAGAGAGAGAGCGAGAGAGAGAGAGAGAGAGAGAGAGAGAGAGAAAGAGACAGATAGAGGGAGGGGTGGGAGTCGTTTCTATGAGCACCGTGGAAGTTGCTAATATTATTTGCTCGTCTGTGGGCTTGCACCGAGCCAAGGTGGTGGCCTTTCAGAAAGCAAGCTTACATTCTCGCGAATGCCTCGCACGTACATATGTACGTACGTGCCAGTGACAGAGGACTGACACCAACCTGGTCTTTGATTTAAATTTCCCGTCTAACAATCAGCCGCCGCTTGTTATGTCTTTTTTAACGGATGCCTTGCCATGAATAGAAACAAGGTACGAATAGAATTCCGCTAGTAAAACGAGACTGGTATTATATTTATGAGCGAGCGTTCTTTATAATATTTACTTTTCGAATTTAAAATAAACTTTGATAAATCCTTTAATCGTTTGTTTCTTGGTATAGCATGAAAAAAAGTTCTTCTCGTAATTTCCTTACTCTTAATTAAGTATATACTATGGAGGATAGGATAAAGAGATCAGAAAGGTTTCGGAGTTGAACAAAGTAGAAAACGGAAGTGGGTCCTTTACACGATTATGAGATAAACTCCGTAGCGATATTCTTGTCATGTAAGGAACTCGAAGATAGGAAGGAAGGAAGGAGAAAGCAGTTAAGGTGAACGGCAGACGTTAACGCGATATATGTTATTCGCTTAATTAAGCGCTTGTTCCACCTGGAGGTCCATACGCCGTTCAGATAGCAAACTTTGTGTCGTAAAATTGTAAAAGTCTTGTGTTTTAACGCGAGGAGGGATACGAATATATCGCGTAAACCATTGAACTTACCAGGCTTTAACACATTATGTGGGATGCTTTCATCGAGTTTTTTTCTCTCTCTTTCTCTCTCTCTCTCTCTCGATAGCGATCGGTAATGATCTCCGAAATTACCTTTAATATATATACGAGGATATTTCTATTAGATAGAGTTGATTAGAACTTTTCGAGAGTAGCTACTTTTCTTGATCTTGAGATAAGACCGTTAGAATAACGATCGAAAAGTTGCAAAGTTTAGATAAGAAAATTCTAAGATCGGAAGAAAGAAAAGGCGAAAGCAAAAATGACGATAGAAATAACTTTCCCGATAGTTTTAATTACGAGAGGTTTTCTAAAATTGACGCATATTATAGAAACAGTGGAAAGTGCCCGATGACCAAACTATTCGTTGAAAGGAAAGAGCGAGATCTCTCGTTATCTCTCGCGAATTTGATATAATCTCAACTCGAATTTTCTTTCTTATTTCTCCCTTACTTTTCTTTTCTCTTTTCTATTCTATTTTCTTCTCTTTTTTTTCTTCTCTTTTTTTTTCTTCTCTTTTATTTTCCTTCACTTCTCTATTCTCATTTTTCTCCGTATCCTTTATTTTTCTTTAGCTCGTTCACGAAAGACAAGAAATAGCCGTTAGCGAGATAGGACGGTATATGTGTTATGCGTTAATTAAGCTCTCAGCCGTTCTTAACGTTCCAAGATTAGCGGAACCGTAAAGTTTGCACGAAACGCGCGAGGACCATTTGCCTTGCACGCGAATGTACGGACGTGTCCATCTTGTCTTTCTTGTCTTTACATCTCCTCGTGCAAATGCACGATCAGCCTTCCTACCCTAAACCTTTACGGTCATTAATCAAAGAGAAGAGGGACCGGGCAAAATCGACCTTCCGATGAACAGATCGTCCGATTCTGTCGTTGCAAGGTGATGCTTTTATCGAAGGATTTATTTTAAACTAATACTACCGTCCTCTCGTTTCTTCCTTTTTAAATCGACACATTTCTTTCATTACAAAGATCAAAATACAACGGAAAAGGATCCAATAACGTATGAAATTGAAATACATGTATCATTCAATTTCGATATTACATTTTTCAATATGACTGTTTACTTTTTGCATCTATCATTCGTTCGTTCAACTTCAGAATCAAATGGGTTTCTCCAGGATGAATGTTTCATGCGAATTAGAAGAAACACATTTAATTACATCGGTTAATTAACTTAGCATTCGTGGAATCCAAAGCAGTGGCTGAATTTCATTCGGTGTAAACGGGAAAGGGCTCTGAAACCTACACGTAAGTAGCTCCTCTGAATGTAGTTACACAAGCCCGAAGATGTGTTCAACATTAATACAGTTAGAGTTCCTTTGCAACTATTCACATACGTAAAGATGGACTCAATTTCGTCGCATGGCTAAAGCTAAAACGAATTCGAACGGGAAAAAATAGAAAAGAAAGCTAGTTCTTTCAACAAGAATGTTAAAATTTCAAAATGACTAAGTCATAGAGTCGCGTCGACAACTTGCAAATAATAGTAGCGTCGACATAATTGAATTCTCGCGTTGGAATTTCATTAGCTCTAATAAGAATAGTAAATAAAACATGAAGTGTAAGTGTTAGTGATTTGAGTACGATGAAGAATTGGTATCTATGAAAGATAGATAACTCGAGTCCGTTCCAATTGAGGTTTAAAACTAAATAGTATAAGAGCTAAGCCATCGATGAATGGAAGTTAATCATGGACATGCGAATCTCGTCGTTCTTTCGAAAACGCCGCCGGCTCGGAAAGACATGGAATTACGAGTGCCGGAGAATAGTAACGTGCTCTCTATCCTTTTTCTCTCTTTCGTAATCCCCCAGTGAGAGAGCAGCAACCCTTAAAAAAAGGTGATGCGGATTTATTCTAAAGGGTCGCTTTTGTAAATGATGAGTGTTGTTGCTCGTGCCGGAAAGGCGAAGTGCTCTCGCGAGCAAGCAAACGTGAGAGCGAACGAGAGCGAGAGAGAGAGGGGCTGCCGTTACCTAGCGACCGGGTAGAGAAAAGCTTTTCTCTTTCCCCCTGAAATCCCTTTTTCGATTCTCACTAATTTCGCGAAGAGGGAGAGAAAATCCGTCATCGACTTTTCGAACACTACGCGCGAATTTATTTTAAGCGTCTCGTCTCAATGTTTAAATATGTGAACTCTCTCGAAAAATTACATCGCTTTATTTTCCCTCTGTACTTATCAAAAAATCCTGAATATTCTCCTTTCTCTTCGTTTATTTTCCGCTAATTTATATCTTTTTTTCCATATCCTTTATGAGGAGTATGATTATATAATGATAGATGAAGATTAGAATAAACGAACGAAGAAAGTCGTTTTCATTTCCATTTATCGTGGAATTATTAGTTGAACTCGTTGTCAAAAACGTAACACGTTTTCATCAAGTTTCATGAATTCCAACATCGTATACGAAGGCATGAAATATTAAAAATATTGTTTGACATTAAAGTTCATATTTATAAAGGACGATCGTGAGAATTGTGACGAAACGGGAACGTTACTGTAAAATGGATGTATCGCGGAATTATGTAGCGTGCAACGGGAGTAGGCGAGAATAAAAATATACCCGAGGCTCGGAATTGCGAATTCCGATGTAACGGCCTTTCGAAGATCGCGCGTGGAGATTAATAAACTCTCCGGTCGTTGCTTCGATCGTCGAAATCAAAATGGAGGTGGATAATGACGGCGCGATTACGTTCGCAAAGTTGCCACGTAGTCCTCGTAATTATTATGGGCGCGGGCCAACGATCGAGAAGATCGATCTCATCTTCGAGATGGTAGATCTAATAGCTAGAGAAGATACGAAGCGCGCGTAGGAAGAGACGCGGTGAACTAACGCGGAATACTAATGCTCTCTGATAACGGCGATTAAGTAGCGACCCGGGGTTAAATTACGGGATCCTGAGAAAACGAAATACATTCCAGCGCGATACGTCATTTGATTTGAGTCAGGGAATATGGCGCGAGACATTTTTCAAATGTACTTCGCGTGCGAAAGATAAAAATGGTTTTGACCGATTACGCGCTTTATGGAAATAGGAAGATAAGATTGGGCACTGTAAGAAAACAAGTAACCAGTCTGGAGGAAGAAAGAGGAGAAGAAAATTCAAAACATTCAAAGCGATAACCTGATGATGAATACGGCAAAGTTTGTATATTTTAACTCAAAGGTCACTGTAAATCTGTCGAACGTGACGGTCGGCTTTTCCTCTCGTCATTAAACCCAACGATCAGCTGTCTTTAAAACACTGCGAGGAAAAGCATGCGTCGTGTGTATAAATAACGCTCATTCTTCTTTATACGTCCATCGAACAGCTGCTGTCGCTTTTTTAGGGCTTTTTCAAAGGTGCCAACAAAATATACACGACACGTGGCACGAAATCCGATTCTAACGACGTCGACTCCTTTGACCTCCGTCAAAAGATTTATGAAAGGTGGCATAGAAAACAGTAAGACGATTTCTTCGTTTCTTTCTTTCGCCCAACTTTTCCCGTATAATGTGGAAATAAGAAGGAGAAATACTTCCGCTTTCTTCGAACGAGAAAATCTCTTTACTTTCTCACATTTCTAAAGTATATTCTCGTGCAAGATGTATCTCTAGGAGGTAAATCTTGATCACGTTTGTGAAATTATTTTATCCTAAGGAGAAAAAGAAAGAAAGAAAGAAAGAAAGAAAGAAAGAAAAAAACGAAAGAGAGTATTCGATTTCGATGATCGGTTTTACAAATTAATTCGAATTATTTTGATTGAGTATTTTCGTGAGTGAACGACGATAATATTCTTCGAGTGTCAGTTGGCTGACTCGAAAAATTATCCGATAATCACCACGTGTAACGTAGATTTAATGATCTAAAAGCGCTATAGCCTATAGCATTTGGATTCTATCGTTTAGAACGCTCTTCTAGCATATAATTTTATCCGAATATTCGGGACCTTAGAACTACGTAACAGTTCTTGGGATTGATATATGTATATATAAGAATTCTCTCTCTCTCTCTCTCTCTCTCTCTCTCTCTCTCTCTCTCTCTCTCTCTTGTAACCTTTCATTTGGGATTGCCGCAAAAAGTATACGTGGCACAAGCTACGATTTTACAAGATGGAGTAAAGAAATTAAATGAGCAACGGTAGTAAACTATACAATCATGCTGTTATAAAAAACACTATCTTTTACTTGTATAATAACACGTTTTCGAATAACCGAATGGTTCACGTAAAACGAAACCGAATATTTCGAAGCGTAGGATCGTTTAACGTTGAATATTTTGTTTTGCAAACACAAGAGAGAAAAATATCCCTATGGAAAAAAAGGAAGAAGTATCATTCGTATTTAAAATCATTAAATTACAAGTTTCCTAATATAGGCATAAATAGAGAATAAAGAATTCATCTCCGTCGATTAGGGAGAATTTCGAAGAATCTTTGGATTGTAGATGAATGGCCGCATCCAAATATTTTGAAACGGCATGATTCCTCGTTATAACGTGAACAGGAAGAGATCGATCTTTCTATGAGGCAAACCTTAAGAGAACCACAAAAGAGCAAACTCCAAAGCAGGACGATCTTAAGTGTCCAACGTGTCCCCGAATCGTTTCGAAATAGGACCTCCATAGTGGGTATCGTTCCTTCTTCTTCTTTTTTTTTTTTTTTGCTTACTTTTTCTCTTTCTTTCTACATCAGGTATACGACACTGGTCGTATTGGAAAAGATGCGTTATTTGAACCGTGCCATTGTCGATTTGGTTGAGACAACAATGGGGACAGCTGACAGGAGAAGACCAAAACATTGAGACGTATCCCTTGTTGCTCCTGTCACCGGCGACCCCTCCCTTCCTCTTTACATTATTACAGAAATATTTGAAAGTCCTTGTTATTCGCCGTAAGGATATATCCGAGGTAGGAGCATGTATTGTTGGCTAGCTACTAAACCTCGCGTAACTATCGTGGTGACGTTGCTCTTGTCGTAGCTCGTTTCAAGAAACAGGGTCCGAAAGGAGCCGAGGATTTTCCAAGATATTTTCGAGGCGAAAGACTCGAGGTAAAATTTCGACTCACGCGGCAAATGCTTTTCTCCCTTTTCTCCACAAATATTTGGCACACCTGCAACGTTACGTGATACCCCGTGGTGAGATAGTAGCGTGCGCGGATAGAAAATTGAGAACGGACTGCTGAAAGAAGAGAGGAAGCTGATCCAAACTTTACTTCGCGTGTGAACATCATAGAAAATTTTCAAGTCAATAAGAAATGATTTCTTTCTTCCTAGTTATATCATTTTTATAAGACATTGCTGCTTATTCCTCAAATTCTACAGAATTATTTTACCACCGGCGTGTTTCATACAATTTCATAACACGTGTTTTTCGAGACTTTTGAAAAATATTTAACACATCTGGAACATTACGTGATCCTATCTGGGCGATTTCGCGTTGATCATCTAAGTAAATGGTATTATAAGAAAAGCGCTGGATTACGTTTCCAGGCGATGCACTCACCTACATTAAATTACCGTTATTCGGTGTGTTCATATTTGTGCACATATATGCTAAGCATATAGACGATGCACACGATAAAACAAATGAAATTTAAAACGATTAGCGAGACAATATAATCAACGCATTTATATAAATTGAAACATGAATGAGACGTGCATCGCATCATAAACTATCATAGAATAATAAATATATACAGATTCGTCGTTAACATTTGTCTCGTTTTAATCGACGAAATTATTTTCTCTGAGTCTACCGAAAGATTTCTTAAATTCGAGAGAAATCTCATCGAGTTTTCTTCTTCCACAAATCATTTGCTTTTCGTGCAAAAACGATAATGCATTACGATCGGAGGGAAGCGTAAGCGATAAACCAGCCTGTAGTTTCATGCATGCGTCATCAGGAAAAGGGTGCGCGATGCTGTCGGCGGTAACCGCGTCGACTTCGACGTACGTCAACGTCGGTACGCGTCACCGAAATTCAGGAAAATTCTCTCCTCCGCGCTACGCATTCTATATCGATCCGCGAGCGCGCGCGCGCAAGAGAGAGAGAGAGAGAGAGAGAGAGAGAGAGAAAGGGAATTGGCGGGAGAAACGATGGAAACAAAAAGCTCCCCAAGTAAACGATCTCTCTCTGCATTCGAAGAGTAGAAAAATCGTCAAAAGTCGATCGAAATCGTTGACGCTTCTTTTCTCACGAAAAGTAGAAGAAGTAGAAGAAGGAGATGGAACGGCAAACTGGAAAACGTATCAATTCTATTTCGAGACAGTCATGGAAATTCACGCTTCGCTTTTCTTCCCACTCGGTGGGATGCCAAAGATGGCTTTTGTTGCGTTTGAGAAATGAAAAATGACCGAGATGTGTAGTCATCGGCTTTTAGTGCCCAACCAACCAGTCGGAGTTCCTTCTCTTTTTGTCTTTTTCTCTTACTTCTCGAAGATACTTTTTAGATATACCTTAAATATCCATCACGGTCTGGCTTTGAGACCACAATGATTCAGTATTTACGTACAATACCGAAAGAAATTGACGGAGCCTGTGCCACACCTCGTGATTCCTATGCTTCCTAGGAGATCTCTTCCTGAAAATTTTTTCAATTTTCCCGATTTTTCTCGGAATAGTCTCGTATCACACCTATATACTTACACGTGTAAACGTTCGATCTCGTAGAAAATCGTAGCAAAATGTGGAAAGTCTATATCGTTGATAAAAGAGAAAGGAAGAAACGTGCTTTTCGTTCAACCCTCGCAATTTCCCGTTTCCTTTCCCTTCCGCGACCTTGACTAATCGAACGAAAAAAAAACTGCATCACGTAGCTCTCGCCGGTATTCCTTTGATCGACGTAATCGTTACTCCATCGATCTCGTTATAACTTTTCTTCCAATTTGTGCGCGTTAACCAGTCCCGGTAATACTCCGATGCACTTCCTTTTCTCTCTCTCTCTCTCTCTCTCTCTCTCTCTCTCTCTCTTATTTTTTCTTATCTTTTTTCGACTGGTACGAAAGTGGTGATAAAATTTAGATGTGCCATTCGAATCTTTTTCTTCTCGGCCCTTTTCGTTTCTTCTTCATTTATTAACGAACGGATTAACCAAGAAGAGGTTATATTATCTAGGAAACCAATAAAAGAGGGAATTGTCTGTATCTAATAGAATTCGATTACATGCTGCTGCGTTCTTTATCGAGAAACAGAAGATATTACTTTGCTGAACTAGCACGCATGATCGATATTAAGATCCATGCGGTACATTCGCTAAACGATACGTTGACAAAGTACTCAATATACATCGTCAAAAACGTACGAGACTAGTAAGTAGCTTGGATCGAAGTGAAAAATCTACGCGTTGGACGGACCTATCGATCGAAGATTGAAAACTTCAAAAACAGCTTCGTAACGGTATATTTATGATCTCGAGGTGACGATCGGTCGATACGTTACGTCGTTCGTGGCTCGAATTCTGGAATTTTTATCGATGATCGGTGGCGCATGATATCACGTTGAAAAAAAAATTGGAAGGTAAGATAAATTTGCTAAAAAAATAAACGATATGAATGAGGAAGGCATCTATCGTAGATGACTGTCGTAGAACAGCTTTCACTCGCAACATTTATTTCTATCTTTGAACTTATCACAATCGTAGAACCAACATTATTAGTCAACTTTAAATAATAATTAATATTCATTTTTACGTTGCTTAAGTTCTTTTTTGTTTCCGCTTAATTATTGTAATTACTATGCATTGCTTTATTTTCTACTGACAGAGTTTCGCTCCATAGTGCAATAAATATTCCTCCTTCTTCTTCCTTTCTCTTTCTTTCTCGCTGACTCGATTAGTAGGAGGAAGTACGTCGGGCTTGCAAACGATTAATTAAAGCCGCGTATCGCTCGACGTCTCTTGGGAGCCGTCGTACCAGCGATGCGTCGTAATGAAATTGTGCTTCGATGATAAAGCTAGTCGATAGTACTATTATCGTCTGACTCGCTCGTATCATTCGCTGTAGAAACGCTAGTTCGATTTCATCTATTTCTACACGCGAACCTTGAGTCTCACGTACACACACGCTCGTCGGGATGATTTCGTCATCGTCGTCGTCGTCGTCGTCGTCGTCGTCGTCGTCGTCGTCGTCGTCAAAAAGAAAGCGAGAGCTTAGCTTCCCAGAAAAGCCGAGCTCGTGGGAGGGATTAGCGATGAAACAAGATAATAACGACGATCCCTTTGATCTTTCAATTTGGCAACGTTATATATATATATATATATATATATATATATATATATATATATCTGCCTTTCGTTATCAGTTATAAGATGAGCCAAATGAACGAGACCACCCTGGGATTACAGGATAGGGGGTCGGATGGAAGCCTTCGAGGCACGAGACTCGAATGCGAATTCCATTGGCGTCTATTCCTTAAGATTTTGTGGAATTCACGTTGATGATTTGTTTGTTAGCAATCTACAAACAATGTGTGATTTGAATTCTATCTTTTTTTTTTCAAATATCTATTTAAGCTCTTTATATATTTATAAAGAAATTTTTATTTTTGATAAATTGATATTTTTATCAAAGAATTATTTTTGATAAATAATTATTTTCGACTATATACCCACGTAAGACACGCAATAAATAGATTAAAGATTTTCTGATAAAATTTTCATATTGTTAAAAGTTTAATTTATTCATTATTTAATTTAGATATTTAAATCTAAGTTAGATTTTCGAATGGTGGGTCGCGGTTGGATTGATAGATCAAAGATATTTCGAGTTCTCGAGATCCTTTAGTACTTCAACTAGAATTCGTTATTTCGTTCGTCCTTTTCGGAACTTCGACGTTTTCGTGGAATTTCAGTCAAAGGAGAGCAAAAGCTTTGGCAGAAATAGCTGCTTCTATACTTACAGGCCCCTCGTTTCTGTGATACATATGCGTGGCAAAGAGAAACTCCTCGAATTATATATATATATATATATATATATATATATATATATATATATATATATATGTATGTATATATATATTTAAAAGTACTCTTGTATGTGTACATGTCGAACGTATTTCTGACATAGTGTTTGCATAGGTACACGACGTACCCACATTCGTTCGGTCGAGATGGTGGCAATATTTGCGCGGTTCTGACAGGAAGACAATGAGACTCGACCCGTCGCGCGATATACAACCCTCTCCGAGCATCTCTTTCTCTCTCACACGGCCGCTCATCCTCCATCATTCTCGATCTACCCTTCAAGCGTGGCGCGTACTACACCAATCCGGACGTATCTCAGCCCTTCGTCATCGGAGAGAGGACGATAAGCGAGAGTGGAACGATGAGAGAAGAGGTTGCACGAAATTTCGAGGGTAAAAGGGAGCTGAAGGAGTGCTCAGGGAAGTGTGTTACCGTCGAGAGAGAGAGAGAGAGAGGGGGGGGGGATGGAGTGGGGGAACGAAAGAAAATCGCCTGGATATGTGGCGCTAGTAATCTCGAATTGTAAATTAATCCTCCCGACCTTTCGAGATTAATTTATACTTTAGGATTACACGAGCTCACCCATCGCTAGATGAAAAGAGAAAGAGAGAGGATATATAAGTGTGTATGAATATATATGTATGTATGTATGTATGTATGTATGTATGTATGTATGTATGTATGCATGCATGTATATATATATATATTCTATATTTACTTTAGTTTAATCTTCCCTTTCATACAGATCACGCTCTAGCCTTGGGTAATCGCCGGTATAAGATTAGACGTCGGCGTTACTCCGCAATAAGTCTCTTTTCGTTTCGCAGGATACCACGTGCGTAAGTACACGTGACAGATTTCTCACGAAATCTTGTCGTGCGCTTTGGCATTAAACGCATACCGCATGTGATTCGTTGCTCGTTCCTTTGGTCGCACGTATTTTCTTATGGATCCCTCGATGATTGTGTGCACATTCGACGATCCTCGTCGAAAGGTTTCAGTGCATTTTATTAAACGAAGCGTGCCAAGGGTTTTGTATTTAAAGATGTATTCGTAAGCAGTTATTTTCAATCTAGGAGATAACAACGAAGGGGTAGAAAATTACTCGGAAAGGATAAGTCGCCCGTAACACCCTTGTTTACAGCAATGTACCTTTTACCTGACCGTTATCGTATATACGCATAGATTGATAGACGCTAAGAATATAACGATCGCTGTTCGTCGTTAAATTAATCAATTTTAATCGAGCGATTCCATGCACGTAACACTGGAAAACACGGTACCGTTATATCGCCGGAAGTGTGTCATATAAATAACGGTGAACGTCGCGTTTGCATTTGCGCGACATAAATCTTCGATGCTCGTACAATATAGGAGCATCGCGTTACTTACAATTCTCGTTTAATTCCAGATAAAAGGATTTTTTCGAAGATTAACATGTTCGAGTCTATTCGGAAGATAAATGTTAGCATATTCTCAATATCGTAAGATAGTAGAAGTAAAACTTTCCTTTGCGTACGATGAATGAAATGAAATATTTAAGAAAGGAAATATTCGTGGGAGTCGAATTTTTAATGTCTAGGTTCGAGAAGAAACCGAGTAAATTGTTAGAATCTCTCTTTCCTCGTTGAAGAAATGCTCCAGACATTCGCTGTCTTGAAAAGGGAAAAACGGCAGGAACGCCGTAGAAAATTTCTCCGGCAAGCAGTAGGTAACCACCGGGGAAAAGTAGCTGTCGCTTCCAGCGCATCTCTACGGCGTAGTACGTGCTAGGCGCGTATTGCTAGCCGAGTATAACGCACCCCTCGCCTCCACCCTCCATGTCCAAAGAGAAAACCCACAGCTTTCACGGCTTTCGGACAAATTGTGAAAAGAATGATGTATTGACCCTGTAAACGGTGCGACGCAAAGGAAGAAGGAAACGTCTAGGACGATGGACCTCCCAGAGTTTCTCTCTCTCTCTCTCTCTCTCTCTCTCTCTTTTACCCTCATACACTCGTTCTCGAAAACACCCCGGGAACGAGGCTCCTTATATCCGTTCGGGGACGATGTGACCGAAACGTCTGCCCGCAGCAACCGCCCATTACGTCTATTGTATTCTCGAGGAAACAGTCATTTCTAGAAGGAGACGCGGAAGCCACCCTGGAGTCATCTTCTCCTCCTCCTCCTCTTCCTTTTCCTCATTCCAGTAAGTCTTCTAACATAGCTACAATTACGTTTTCACAGTTCAAACAAAAGCAATTCTTTTCTCGCTACTTTACATTTCTAGAGAGAGAAAACTTCGAAAATGGGAAAGGATAAAGAGATCTCTCACCGATCGTAAGTCCGATGGTTTTATCTTTCCGTAAATCTTACGGTCGCCGGACAGAAAATATTTTCTAACGCGACACCCGTTGGATACGAATCGATGAAGTTTCTATTCTAGGCGGAACGACCCACGTATTCGGTTTCACTCTTTTATCTGATCGGACGCGCGTCAAGTTTGGATGATATAATTAGATGTTTGGGTTGGTCGAATGACTTCCTCGAAAAATCTTCTCTTATATCGCAAATGACAAGACGCGTTCTCGATGAAGTCATGAATAAGTGGATAATGCTTCGCAGATAGGAACCACCCGAGTACGAATGGCTCGCATATGATTAATATTTTATTGAAAAGTATGAAATTTAAAGCAGCTCGGATCCAATGGTCGTCTCGAAATCGAGGAAAATTTGAACTTTTCACGAATAATCCTTCACTTTTTCTTTTTTATTCGATCGCATCGCATTTTAATTTATATTGCGATAACGCAAACGAGATTAATTTGAATATTTGTACAAGGTCGATTCTTTCGCGATAACATCGAAAAATCTTAAGACTTTGACATTGATATGGGAATGGATTCCAATCGAATGCCGTTGACACGCGCTCACGGATCGGATCAGAGAGATATTTTTCCCCGACACTTCGGTTTCACGCGATAATTTGAAGCGGTCGACAGTTTGGAATGTTTATACCCAGATGGATGCTTTACCTGTCCCTGACAAACTGTCGGCCTAAACTCGTGATATATTTCAACCAGTTGACTAATCCCTTTCACCCTTGCGACTAAGGTGGCTCGTAAATGGAACGTAACTTGAAATTTCAGTTTCTGTTCGAAATAAATATTAAAATAGCACGATGATCATGAATCGACCATTCGACGCTTCCAGTATGCATATTCAAATGAAAATCATTTGGGTCCTCGTAAAGCGTTACCTCTCCCTTTGGGAGAGCTCATATTTGGGATGAATTCATTTCATTCAATAATTTCACCAGTAACTTCGGTCCGTTTCGGAATCATTTCTAGGATTAAATATGATAGGTAGAATGTTATAGGGGGAAAAGCCTGAAGAAAAAGTTTTAATTAATCGCAATAAAATGATTCCTTTGCTCTCATACTTTTCATCCTGATGACGTTCACTACTTAAAAGTAACATCTTGTCGTTACAAGAAACGGTGTTACTGCAAATAAATTATAAAGGTTTGTCTTATTAAACGGGTGAAAAATGGTCAATTAACGTTGATGCCAAGAGTGAAATAATTAACATAAGTTATCCGTGCAAAGGGAGATATAACAAACATCTCGCTTTTCGCTAAATACATTTGAATATTCACTTTTCCTGACCTTGTTACGCCCTCGAATGAAACAGAAACGGGAGGGAGAAGAGAAAGAGAACGAAATACAAAAAGGCGACCTTTGTCATTTGAGAGTTTGCATGTTTAGCACCAAGTATCTTTGTGTGGTATGCAGAAATACGAATCTGCGAGAGGACTTTTCTAGAGATTTAAACTCATAGGTAATCTAATTGCGAGTAATCACGGCTTTTCCGTGCTTCAACGTCGGTTCGCTCGTTTCTACGAGTCCGTCAACATCCCAGAATAAAGCCATTTTACTTGCGAAGAAAAGAAGTCTTTTTAACGCTGTACCTGAGAAAGGCAAGTTTAACGAATTAATGAAAAATAAGATCGCTGAATGCGTCGTCCATCCATTAAAAGTTGAAGAAGCGCGCGTTAAAAAAGCTGCATGATTATTATTATTATTATTATTATTATTATTATTATTATTATTATTATTATTATTATTATTTATGAATAAACGTTATAATAAACGTTACCTTAATTTTATCCCTTTTTCATTTCGAATGCCTATTAGGGTCGGCAAAGACGAACGATGAAACAAGTCGCCAGGTATTTGGTCATGTTTTATAAAGCTATTATTGGACCCTAAGTGAATACATAAGCAGCGGCTATTCATCAAACCATCCTTTGAATTTTCCATATCCCCTTTGGCCTTGTACGGCATGGTCTACGCGGTAACATGACTAATAAATAAGATGTACATAATCTTAACGATTTCGAGAGGCAACCATTTGCCAGCAAGTTTTAACATGACACATTACATGCTACGCGCATTTTCGTTACAAAATGAGACACTTTGTGGGTAAGGCAAGACATTTGTCGTCTTATACATAAAGTATAAGATCTATTTGAATTACATGGACCAATCGGTATATTTGTTATTACCGAACCTCTCATAGACAATATTCATTTACACGGCTGGTTGTCTCATCAGCTTCGCGACGATTATCGAAATGATAAGTATTTGTGTGCCTAATGAGAAATCTATGGCAAAGATAATTTGTCAAAACGAACGATCGTCAAGTATGCCAAATGAATGCGCGATTTTATTCATCGTCGACGATTTATTTTTTGGCAGCAGAATGTAATAATCCAACGACGATGTTCAATATACGCATGTTAATATCATCGGAAAGCGGTATTTTGAGTTTCGATCGTAATTCCATATAAACGTATTTAATTCTGTTTTAAAAGGATCAACGAAGCCCGTCAAATAAATTTGCGGCAATTCACGGACCAAAAATAAAATCGTCGGAATGAACATGGACGATGGTATCGAGGAAAACCGACGTTTAATGTTCCCGAATTTTATATTCGTCATTGACGGATATTATATTCGTCAAAGGACCAACTTTGAAATCGAATCGAAAAATGAACGATTAAACGCACGTACGTATCTATTTTGGCACATGTCCTATCTATGCAGGTACGTAGCTATCGGAGTTCCTTATAACCGAGAGAAGAGAAGGATATCATCGTGAAAATAAGATCGAAAGGATAAAAATAGAGATAGAGAATGTAGCCCGGATGCTGCGAGACGGAATCTCTTGCCTCGAGATTCTAGAGCTTAAATCCTGACACGTGCACTAAATCACAACTGCGTTACGGGATCGTCCCGACGGCGAAACACTGAGAAGATGCGAGAAGAGAAACCGACAGAAGGATCGAGAAAGGAGGAGGAAGAAAAAGTTAGTAGTAGTATCGGTGAATCTCTCTTGAGCGAGAGAGAATGGGGAGGCACAATAATTTGAACGGCGCTCGTATTTCACGAAGGCGGCCATGAGTTATGGCAATCGTGGCCGACGCAAATGATTTAGGTTTAATAACGACGGGCCGTCTAACGTGGCGCGTCCGACGTGCCGTCCGACGGAGCCAGGTCAGCTGGGCATTGTCAGTGAAAGGAGAAAAGGAGGGATGGTTCATCTTTCTTTCCCTTTCTGCGTGTGTCTCTTTGTAAAGAACGACTTTGGGCCTGGCTCTGCGCCCCCTTTTCGAAAAGACACGGAAGGTAGGAGCCTAACGAGAACGAGGGAACTGCTTCTTGGAATTCCATCCATCCAAAGATTTGGATGTTGTAATGAAGTATCGAAGGGTCGTTTCTTTTTTTATTCTTTTCTTTTTTTTTTTCGCGACTTATTCTTTTTTTCGTTTTTCTATTAGTCAGCAAGGAGATATTAGAAAGCAGAAAATACAAACGTAACTCTTCAAGAGGAGATAAAGGAGATATCTTTTTTTTTTATTTCGAAGATGGAACGATCGTTCTTTCGCAAGAACAAAGTGGTCGAACTGTTCGAAGATATTTTATGAAAGGCCGTGCGTGGCCAAGAAGACGGGGTTTTATTTCTTCCTTTTCCGTGGTTCGTATCTTGAGGATAACTCGTGTTGGATCGCAGCAAAATAGAACGGATACTCAATGTCACCCATTTCCACACATACGCATATACTTATGCTTACTTAACCGGGAAACAAACACGTACGTACATGGTCTATATTCCGATGTGTACACTAGACTAGGATGTTTATGGACACGCTGGAATTTCAGTTAGTTCTACACGGCCGAATAGATAACGTAATTTTCTGTGTCACGCGGTGGTCACACGAGTGCTCAGAGCTTATTCGAACCGCAGTCCCGCGAGCCTCGCATAAATATATCGTTCTTAATGTTCGAACGCACTTTCCGACCACTTCCTTTTGCTCTCTATTACCTCGGCTTTGTTCCATATAATCGTACCAGACGTTCCTTGCATAGGCCTTGTCTCGTTGAACGCGTTCCTACTTCGTTTGTTTCTAGATTAGCCCTACTCATGGTGAGATTAAAATTCAGAAATGATCGTACAGTCATGCCACATCAGATAACTGAACTTACACGTGAGACTTTTTACTTATTCCCAGATGTAACTTTTTTCATACTATATCGCTTTGCTCGCGTTTTTCCTTTTTTCTTTCTTTTGGTTTGTTTTCTTTTTTTACACGCAACCGCTTCGATCCTCGAAGTATTAATTTCCATGGAAACTTAGCGTCGAACTTTTGAACAGATCTAAATTCGCTAAACTAAGGTATTGGCTTTCTAATGCTCGTAGAAGAGCACACGATCGTCTTTGTTCCTAGCTAGGCAGGAAGTGGCAACTTCCTACACGTTAATCGTTCTCTCACGACTCTTGCTCGAATTGTGAAACAATGCCCCTAAAGTTGGAGGTCTTCGACTAATCGGCGACGTTCAACTTCGACTACTGTGCAGCGCAATTTTGCGAAGATTAGCGAGCAATCAGCTCCTTTCACGATAGATCCTTGCCATTCGAGGCAGCCACCCTTGGAACTACCTCGGTACGAGGCTGTTTCCTTACTTTCTTCGACATTCGATTTAATTACCCTCCGCAACGCACCGCTCGATTCCAGAACTTCGTTTCATCGCAAAACTTTAAGGACGTCAAGTAAGAATTAGTCTTGATCTTTGTTCTTTCTTTTTCCTTTAAAACTTGTTGTCTCGTATAATTTCACTTTATCGTTAATCGTTAACATTCTTTATTTGTATCTCATTACGAATCATTGAAGTTTCTATCTTTAAAATGTTCCTTCCGCTTCGCTTCTTCCATATTCTCTTCATCTTCATCTCTTTTGATACCAAGGGAATCGTTCGCATGCTTCTTCCGTCACGCGCGTGCTCGAAAAATCGCATATTCTCGCGGCATAAGGTAAGTGACGGGTAGCAAACTTAAGGATGTCGGTGGATCGACTTGCCTAAACTTTTAAATCCACGTAATTTCTTCGTGGCCGCAAAGTTATCCACCGTAAAGTAGTAAGTTCGGGAATGTTCAACTTTATAATTTGATCGTCGACAGCGGAAGAAGAAATTTGTAAAGAAGCACGCGTGAAAGTTTATCGTATTAATTTGAATTTATACCTATCTTGCCTCACGTCGACGTTTTTCCAACCTCTTCAATTTCCTTATTTCGCTCCTATTACCCACGATAAAATCGCCGACCGTCCATCCTCTCTTCAATTTTCCACATTTTATATACTTTTCACAGTATATTGTTTTTACTTTTACGTTCTCGTATATCCGAGATGATTTATTATATCTTAGGATACTCAACAATAGCAATGGAATTCTGACGATCAAAAGCTTCCTTTGCGATAAAGTCTCTGTTACAATTATGCTCTCTGTCTGTCTGCTCTCTCTCTCTCTCTCTCTCTCTCTCTCACTCTCTCTCTCTCTTTTCTCGTAATCTTTCCGTAAAAGGGAGCAGGACCGAAATAAACGATTACCATCACTCTTCCGCATGCAACTTTTCGATTTTTGTGACTTTGAGGATTTATCCTCTGGAAATTCATTTCTATCCATACAATTCGTATAGATACTATATTCGTTCTTAATACCTTCGAATGATTCAAATTACGAACGATATATATATATATATGTATATATATATATATGTTGTGTGTGTGTGTGTGCATGTATATACCGTTGGAAAGTTATATTCGTTCGGAGGATAAAGTACGTTCGATGAGTTTACCGTGTACTCTTGAAAAGTATTTCGGAAAAAAATTGAACGAAGTATATTTAGGAAATTTTTAGCATAAATATAATTTCCACGTCGGTGATTTTATTTGCTTTTCTCGTTTATTTGAGACAGTACGTAGTGGATATTTATGTTGAGAGCCTTTATGAATAATATGAATAACGTAATATGATATAATTACATTAAATTTTCGTTTTGCGTAAATTTTAATACATATGCAGTACTGCGCGAATTAACTACGCTGAACGCAGAAAGCAGAGGTATCGATTTTGTAAAAATTGGAGTGGCAGGATATCACATTTGCGCTTAACCATTCTTTAGGAGTTTACTTTACTTTAATAGTTATATAATCAGACTTATTTCCTTTTAGCGCGACATCTTCCAGAAACGAAAAAGAAACTAATAGAATCTTTACAGTCCGCACGTCGGATTGAATCAAATTTTACTCGTTACGCTGTCGATGTTCCGTGCCTTTTCAAAGCGGGAAACCCTCAAAGAATCGGTGACTTTTCTCGTAAGGATAATATATCTATAGAAATGAGGCGCGGTATGCTGGCCTTGAAAAAGTACATGTGTTATTAATAAACGAGTATGGCGATGCCGATAAGAGTGACGTTCAATAAATTTTATTGCGACGTGACTAATCGATGAGAAAATTAAAAATTATGTGTACCGAATAGTTACCGAATAATTTGCAATGATTAACGATCATTAACAGATCTTAATTAATTTTTATTAAGCAGGAAGAGGAATGGAATTCCTTCGACGTCAGAAAACACTCTATTAATTGGAAATCGTTAATTACCGTAACTGTTTCACTCGTAAAGTGCATCCTTCGTCACCAGCCACGTCCTGTGTATTCTTTGAACGCGCGCACCTTGGTCTTGCTCTACGTCTCTTGTTTCCACAGCCGGTGTTTATCTCGTGAAGTCGTACATTTAAAGAATCCAACAAGCCATTTAATTTCAAGGATCGTACTAAAATCTTTTACGACCGAAACCTCAAGATGCGGATCTTGAGGTGAAATTATTTCTTTACGTATACACGGCAATCCTTTTGACGTTTCTAAAATCCATCATTTCTGACTACGGATATCGGATGCATCATATTAACCCAAAAATTTTTAAAAGATGCGACTCGAGACGTGATATGAATTGCGTCAAACTCAAGAAGAGCCCCTCACATTTAACATACTGTTTATCAAAGAGCATGATCTAGGAATAAATTCAGGTGACGCCTGATAACCGTCAAAGAATTTTTCTCTTCGAATCATTCCCGTCTAGAAAGATCCAACAAGTGTAATTTTAAAATAGAGCAAAATTGAGAATATTACTTCCGAGTTGTAGAGAAAGAAGCGACTGGCATTAATTTATGATAAATTTGGTCATAATCACGCACTTTACACAAAGCAGAGCACTTTAACGGCAGAGATATAATAAATAGTGCCTGTGAGCTAGACGAGTAACTGTAAAGTCTCGACCGGAGGCAAGTTGAAAGGGCATTTGCGAGTTCATGCTCTCTTCTTTGTTATCATAATTAATTAATTAATGCACGAATCGCAGGAATTCCTAATAAAATTTGTTAAAATCTCGTTTTCCTTTTCTTTTTCATTCTTCCTTCTTTTATCTCTCCCGGTTCTTTCTCATTTTTTCATTCCACTCTAGTACCTAGCAAGAAATTATTCTTTCTAGCATGGTACGCGATTCTGCACACGAATTTTACATAAGAGAACGCGGCAGAGGGATAGAGAAGGGATAGTCGAGGAAAGGATAGAAAAGGGGGAGAATATTACGTGTCTCGGATAAGCTGGAGAAACGATAAGCGAAATGCGCGAGGTATTTCGATCGGTGGTGACACTTTTATGCGAGCCGCATAAAAAGCTCAGGTAATCAAAAGCTCGTTAAGATGATTTATAATTTGCCACTGCATTAAGCCATCCAATCTCCACGTTTGTGGAACATTTTTTTCACATTCTCTCTTTCTCTCTTTCTCTCTTTTTCTATCTAAGTTTTTTGTTCCTCTATATTCCTCTTCTTCTTATGTTAACACGTACGATGGAGCGTGGATTTTATATGAAAATGGAACGCGATAGGCAACAAAAGAGATTCGAATCTCTGGACAAATATCATAGCTATTTATTATTCCGTGATATTAGATTACGATAATACGGTAGGAGTGGATGGGAAGAGAGTTGAATCCGCGCGTTTACGCTTATGAAACATAATTTCCTCCGTAAATTAATCGGCTTTGATGCGACAGATTTCCTGTCGCCGCTACGATAATTGTGTAAATGTGAAAATTGATAATCATAGTTGAACAACGGAGAAATCATTCGTGAATATTAATCCCCGCGATGATGGCACCAAAACAGATTTCCTTGCGAAAAGGATGGGAGGAGTGTTCTGATAATATTCAAAATTAGTCATTTATATTGATAATACGGCCAATGATAACGGTTCGATGAGTAGAGAAAGAGATTATCGGCTATCTACTCTACGTATTTTCCATTTTTCTTGGATAATTCGTTAACATCGCTATTGGTACAATTTCGAGAGTCAGCTTATAACGTTGAATTATTACGTTTATCTGCGCTAATTAATGCGCACGAATGCTCGATAAGGGTTGCCCTAATGCAGGAAGTAACGATCAGGAGGGAATTGTAAACAATTCAAACGGATAACATGTGCGGATAAAGTGGCAAGTAGGCGTATGCTCATTTACTCTACTAAAATCGTCTTGTTGTTAACAAAAATTCTCTTCCCTTACGATATGTTCGCAAAAGTAAAGTCACCGATTAGATCGAGTTTGGTGATATCGATAATTTATACATGTATATATATATATATATATATATATACACATATATATGCGTGTATATAGATAGTAAATAAATAAATGAAATTATACTTTTTTTTTATTTGAAAGAAAATTAATTCGTAGGAACGAAAACGCTGCGAAGTTTGGGTGCTTTTGATTCTATGATCGAGCGATCGAACCTACGAACGAAGATACAAACGAGGTTCAGGGTTTGCCGCAGTAGCCTTTGAACGGAAGCAAATTTACAATACGAATCGAAATGTTAATTATGCTCTAACGATTTACGGGTGATCTGGGAAAATAACGACTAGCCAGCCGAAATGTTTGTAAAGCGCAAAGTAAACTGTTTCCAATCAGCGACAAATTAAAAGCAGCATTGGGTCTAAACACACGTGTATTATTAGTATCAGCCTTTGCGAAATATAGACATCGGGCTCGCATAAACTTTTCGATGTACATACGTATGTAGGCATCGGCCAATAAGTGTGTCCGACATTTCAAACGAGTTTAAGCTCGTAGATAAGACCGAAGTACACTCGTGAAAGAATCAATAATATCGGGTATTGATTTATAGAAGATTTCGATAAGAAACTAGCTCTGAACCAAAAATACTTGTACCATATCCGTCCGATTCGAGTTCACTTTATCTTCTTCTCTTTCCATCGCTTAATATATCTTTCCACATGTTGTTTTTAATACCTTGGGGTATGAAAAGAAAGGGTTGTTGTAAAGGAGTACGAGCAGTCTTCGAAACTAGATCGGTACATCATACACAGGGAAGTTTTGTTAAGAGCAAACATGTCTCACGAGACATGAGCTCTACGATCTTCCGAAAAGACCATCGAGATTTCAACGAGACATGTACCTAAAGAAGATAGCCGATGTTACGATCGAGGAAAAGAAAGAGAAAGATATTGTTCGGTGGACAAGGACGATTTCATCCTGGCGCATGAACGATAAAAAATGGCTTTGCTTAAATTCATCGTCAACCCTAAGTGCCAATGCCCCTGTCCAACCGCTTAAGAAGTTTTTGGCCGACCATTGCGGTAATAAATAATGTCCCGTGCGTTTCACCCCACGAAGCGGAACCATTGCCATCAGCACTACCACCAATACAACCATAACCACCACCACCATCAGTAGCGTTAGAGACACGATCGAGCCTGGTGATTCGAGGGAAAGTAATGAGAAGTTCGCAGCAGCAGTAATGGCAGCAGTTACGCCAGTAGAACCACCCCTGCTGAGCCGCTTGCGTTCATTCCTATCGAGGTGAGTTAATGCACACACCGTCCTGGGACCGTTACGATTATTATTTATCGCGCTTACATAAATTTAATGAGGTCTACGCGCACTTGGACGACGCTTGGTCGTCGCACCTCGCATGTCGCAGGTGTTCACTGCGAACAACTACTATTGTCAATGACACTCTCGGTAACATGCACAGGGCTCGCACATACCGCTGTAAATTTATTTTATATATATGTACATATATATATATATATATATATATATATATATATATATATATTCCCACGTATACGTACGTGGGAATCGGGAATATCGATTTTAGGGCGTCAATTTTTTAATGCTTTTATCGAGCCAACATTCGCTCATGATTTATCGACAGCCAAAGCGATTTCGTTCTATTAATCGTTTATTTATTTTTTTCTTTTTTCTATTTTTTTTTCAAAATGTAGGGAGAGTTTATGGACAGCTCGTAATGTGCTGTTTACGAGATTAATTTTCTTTTCTTTTTTTTTCGCCAGTTGTCGCTAACAGAATTTCTTAAGTGGGAGTAGGAATTGGATACGTCGCGTCGTATAGTGGGGACAAATTAGAGAAACCGACGTAGGTGAAGAAAGAATTCCGCTCGACCTAAGGCAGGGCTTTCAGTTAATTAAGTCTGATAAGTGACTCGACGTGAGATCACCGCTCGTGAATCATCGCCGTACTACCCGGCTAGTCAACTTCACGACAAGAACATTCAACCTCGAACAGTATTACCGCCGTAAAAAGTTTAGGCTTAGAACGACTTTTAATTCTTTTATCGATTTTTTGCGAGATTCTCGCCAAACTTTCGATAAACTGTCCACGATTAATCCCATCTCGTATATAGAGAACAAAAGGATGCGAAAAAATGCTTATCAGTTCGGCAAGGCTAAAGTTTGTTAGAAAATTGCCTTTATACGTGCTAATAAATTTTACGGGAGGAATAAAACTTTCGTTGCTAATATAATTTTTCTCTTCGCTGAGAAGCAAGGTCCTTTAATGGAATCAATTTAACAAGAATTTGCGAGGTACGATCGATAAAAACGTTGCCGTGGATTTTAAATCTTTCTGGACTTAAAAAACCATAAAATCAATTTAAGAAACTGGTCTCGTATTCTCTCTCTGTCTCTTTTGCAACTGGAAATATCGTTTCGAAGTTAGAGTTCTAGAAACCAAGGAGCAACGTGTTTCACCTTGATAGTCTTTTTACGAGCGAACCACCCTTTGTTACCGCCACCACTGCTGCCACGGTGGCACCCTTCCGAGAGTAAGAACAACTTCATTTTTCGGCCCTCGCTTTCGAACGCTTTTCCACGACACCGAGACCGGAGGCGTGCAGGGTTCGGTTTTTTACGACTTTGAACATTACCCTACAACCCAATCTCATCCCTTCGACCATCGTCGACGCCATCTTTGGCGCGTATTTCAAAATATCGTTCTAGTTTATCGAGTCCAAAGTTTTTTCTTTACTTCGTCTTCTTATAGTATAAAAGAATCAGCAAAAAAGAAAGATGGTATGCGAAGATCCATAATTCATACATCCTCCAGCGCCTTTAAACGTTATTCACCCTCTGATTTCCAATGGTATCGCTCTATTATATACTCTTCGTTCTTTCTTTCTTTTTCTGTTTGTCTGTCTGTCCGACCCCCTTCTTTTCTCTCTCTCTCTCTCTCTCTCTCTCTCTCTCTCTCTCTTTTCTTCGTCTGTGTCCTCAATTCTTAAACGTATTGGTGGCGCCGTTTACGCTTGCGTTGCTACCAACGAAGGCAGTGATGCTTTTGCTTTGATATCTATTTTACTAGAACCGGTTGCGTTCCATTCTCTCTCTTCCTCCCTCCCTCTCTCTCTCTCTCTCTGTCCACACATCTCAGTCTTCGTCGTGTAAGCAACCCTCTCTGATCCCTCATCCCTCATTCTCTTTCTCATAGAGTAGAGCAGCAAGTCTTCCCGCCGAAAAACGGCCCACGGATTAAAGCCAATGCGTCAGCACTTTCCAACTGACAGCGATAATAAGTCGTAGCGATCCGGAACAATATGATTTCCGCGAGATTATATCAAGAACAATGATCGAAGAGAGAAAGGGAGATGTTGGGTTGGGGGTTCGAACGGTTGTTGCTTCTCTTTTGGAAAATTGCCTTGCGTGTTTACCCGCTCTGCCTGGTAAGCTGACGTGACTGTCGCTTTTTAACTGAAGAACAGAAATGGGAAGGGTCGAAGGAAAGACGGAGAAAGAACGTTTTGTTTTGTCGATTCGGCTTTTCCGTCGATGCGTCACAGTTTTTATATCGTGAATTAGCTAGCTCTGGTAAAACAACCAAGCTTTCATTCTCTATCGATTTTCATAAAGGAAGAAAAACTTTTTTCTACCATGATGCGAGAGTCGGTCGCATTACCTATTAAAAGGTAATATTTCTCATGAGGGACTATTATTACGAATCATCGTCGAATTATCTAGAGTTTATTTTCAGAGGACGAGGCCAGTTTGGCAAATTGCTTCGCTTTCTCCTTAGGCGGAGTTCTCATTAATCAACGTGACTGTTCGTCTTTCGGCGAAGGAGGAGAGAAAGAAAGAAAAAAAGGAGCCAAACTCTGAAGGATAATTTGCACGATGGGAAAAAATAATTTATCGAATAAAGTCATGATCGTCTTTATATCACGATTGAATTTATTTTTGTCATTTGTCGTATGTCTGCAGAAATCGAATGAAAGTTATACATGACGAGAGAAAATAGAGAAGAAGCGTGGATATTTCATCGCACTTACGGTACGAAGACTGTACACGAGTTTTCTCGAGAGATTCTATCAGGAACAATGATTGGTTTGCTCCGGCATTTCGGTCCATGGACCAGCCAGTGACTGTTGCTTTTTCTAAGAAAGTGAGTGAACGATTTCTATCTCCTGCTTTCCCTCTTTCCTTCGGCTTCTCTTTCTCTCTCTCTCTCTCTCACTCTTCTCGTTCTCTTTTCAACATCTTGGCAGTTTGCCTCGAGTCTGGGGTACAGTCAATATTTTCGGTAGGTCCGGTTCTTCGACCTTGTCGTAGGTATTACCGTATCCCTCTACCCTCGTTTGTGTTTCGACCTCTTCGTGGTGGCAGGTAGAAAATCGTAGAAACGCTCAATTGACTCCAGACCTACCCAAGGCTATGGTATTCTTCCTTCCTTTTCATCGTTTTCTCGTGTGCTTTCCCTTTTTTCTTCTTCTTCTTCTTTTTTTTTTTCTTTCTTTCGTAGACCTCCTCTTTAAAGCGATAATCGTGTTTGTCACAAACATGCTAAAGATCTCTTATTATCCTACGGTACCGTAACCAAAACGACTTTACGATCTCATTATGATAATTGTCCATAAACGTGTCCTTTAATTTAGGATAAAATAGAATAAGTGAAATTTTCTGTAGCACATTTATTATCGTTTATTCCGACAAACTTGATAAAACTAAGGACGGTCATTTGATCGAAGCAAAAATAAAAAATAAATAGATTCCCTTCCAATTGCCTAGAGAAAACCATTTCCGTGAGACTCGAGGCGAGAATAGAAACAACGTTGCTGTTGTTCTTTTCGCGTTACGGGAGCAGAAAGCAGCAGCTGCCTTTAGAAAGTCCACGCCGGTACTACTCGTCCTCTGTGTTTGGATAATACACACGGATAGTCGAATAATTCGCTTGTCTCTCTGCGCCAAAAATGAAATTACGTTGACGGGAGAGCTAGACGATGATGGCACTGGGCGATGCCAGCTACATAAAAGCGAATCCACGTCGTGCTTTCGAAAAGAGACGAGGAAAAGGGCGGAGGTAAACATCGTGTGTGTATTATTTTATATTTCCCAGAGGATCAGTCCTTCTACGAGGGGTTTACATCGTGGTAGACGCGTTTCGAACTCACCCGTTGGAATTTTGCGACGATAAAATAAATATGATGGTATAGGAGAGAAGAGGAGGGGACAAAAAGAGACGAAGATAGATGGATAGATCAATGGAATTTTTCTTCGAGTCTTTGAGATTCATTTGAAGCTATCCTCTCGTAAGTGCACGAACCGTTAAGTTTTTCCTATTTTCTTCTAGTTTCGATTCTTGGCGAAAGAGAGGATCGTGTATTTGTATAGGGGGCGGATGAAGAATAAATTAGGTAGTCCACTGAAGGGCGGACAGGCTCTTTCGAAAAGGATAGTTTTAAGGAGAACGGACAACCCCTGGGGACATCCCACGAACAAAAATCCGCCTGCCGAAATCACGAGTCTCTCGTACAATAAAAAAGGAAAAAGAAGAAAATGCGAAAGAACTCTCGCACACCCGTTCATCGATTCTAGCATAGGAGGAGATAATAAATCACTATCGTAAAAGATCTTGAGGGAAATCCTGTGAAATCTCATCAATTAGGATTAAAGAGACAATAGAGTGGAGCAACGACAATGAGAAAAGAGTTAGAAAATTATTCGCTTCTCAGGATAGTCTTATTTAGTCCTGAAATTTTAACCTTTTCTTTTTTTATCGTGACATTTCATTTTATTTCATTCAAGGCCACGATACAAAGCAATTACAAGCATAAGAGACTACTTTGAATGTATTCGAAGAACTTCTTTGTTTAATACTTGTGCATTCAAGATAGCGTTTAATCTTTAAAGAGTTAAAACCTTACTTTATGGAAAGTACACGTTGCTTTCTTTTTTTTTTTCAATCTTTCTTTCTCTCTTCGTCATGCGTTTGTTTGCTTGCTTATCAGGAAAATGCTTCCAAAACGGCGAACACTTTTAGAGAGAGAGAGAGAGAGAGAGAGAGAGAGAAAGAGTTGGTTATGGAAACAATGCTTTGTGGTGGTAGAACGGCCTCTGACAGAACGCAAAACGAATGGCCGAATATTTACTTCGACGGTTCGCGCAGAGTACATCTCGCCATTTTCCGGCACGAGTACGATAATCCTGGATAGCGATGCGAAGAGCAACCCTCTCTGTTACTTTCTCTCTCCCTCTCTATCTTCCTCCCTTTTTCCTACCCTCTCTCTCTCTCTCTCTCTAGCCCTTCTCTACGGCCGCGGGGATAAATCGAGGTATCCACGAAGTCCGATTAAATGATATCCGCTCGCCAGCACTCGAAAACCCATGAAAATTGATAAGTCGTGCCGTGGGTGCACTGGAACGTCGTGAAATTCGCTTGCCGCCGACTGTAAATCGTGAAATTCAACTTCGAACAGAAATATCGGCCGTACGTATCCATGTGTATATATCTATCTATGTATACCCTTGGTAGAGATATACCAACGCCAATGTATTCTTCCCGCCAAGCCGATCATATTTATTTATTTGGACTTTTTTTCTCGGAGATTTTTCTCGAAGCTTTAATTCCGACTTTAATCATTTTTCTCGTTAATTAATGCGTATGATTTTCGAGTAGGAGTAGGTCGTTATATCCAACGGCTACGCGCATAAATGCCGCAAGTGTTCTATCGAGTATCAACCACATCAGATATAAAAGGACCGCAACACTTGTGCGAACGTACGCTCGTTGGTAACTATTATACGTTGTAAGTTGCAACGTGAATACCGTATCGGTAAATAACGCGGGACTTTATGAAGCACGAGATAAAGATATAAATCGGATTTGTATTTGTTCACGAAATGTGTATTAATTCAAAAAGAATCATTTATATAACAAATTTTTCTTCGCACTTTTCCATTTTTCATCGAGATTAGAGGTTATTTTTTCATACTCGACATGTCTCATGTAGTATATTGTATCTATGTTTGATCATATTTCAAAATCGTTCGTGTAGTTTCGAAACTTTAGCGTGAAATTTCCTAGAAATTTCATGTGTATTTCAATTACACTCGTCGCCGTTGTACGTATAACCAAATGAAAAAAGATAACTACTACCCGCGTATTCATAGCGTATTTTAACATTAAAACACTCCCCCTCGCTTTAAAATAGTTATTTAAAAATAAAACTATTTGAATTGACATTTTATACGGCCGTTATATTTGGATAATAAATTAAGCGTGCAAAAAGAAACGCGAGATTTTTATCGTAAACAGATCACTGCACACGTTCGATTTTGTCATTAGGAGTCGTCACAAGGATCATCGAAAGTCGAGAAGAAAGAACGTGCTAAAAAATGTGAAACAAGAAAAAGGGAAAAACAAATGACGGACGTATCGACAAACGACTAGGATATATTATACATACATTGGATTAAGAAGGAACAATACTTTATTTTATCGCGATTCGAAGAAGGAGAGAAAAATAATACCGAATCTCGTAGATTGTTACCTATCGCACGTGCAGGTCGTTTTGAAAAACATTTTTATCGTAAAGAACCAAGAATCGTATGATGTCGATCGTGACACAACATTCAATTTTATAGCCACGTCCCTAGTTTCGTATCCAACGTAGGAAACGACATCGAGACAAACGAATGGACGGACGAGCGAGCGAGCGAGCACGTTAACTTGTTCGACTCTCTCCTGACGCTCGTATTTTCGACAAGATCCGGACACAACGCAACACCATCTCTACTCTCACTCTGTTAACCTCCGCGCATCGTCGATGATCGCCGCTTACAAGGGTAGTTGGCTGGTGTAAAAGAGAGATAGAGAGAGATAGCAAATAAACGCGTGCACGCACGCGCACACGGTATAACGCGTTAGAAAGAGAGACAGAGAGGTGCAGGTGTGGTCAGTTGCGATCGTGTTTACGCGATGCTTCGTCACCCTGGGCGGCGAGTTTCGAGTCGAGCCAGTGTTGAAATTTTGTTCGATGAACGAAGTACATGCCAGTTTAATTTGCAGTACGAGCGGGTACGCTAAGAGGAGCGAGAGAAATGGAGATAGAAAGAGAGAGACCCAGTTACTACTGGATGGCAGCGGCCATAGAAGGGTGGCAGCGGAACTATGGATGGGGTGGGTAGGTTGGTAGTCAAATTTATTGAAACGCTGCCTGCCATGCAATGCTCTCTCCGCCATCCCTATGGACCCAGAATCCTGTAGCGTACAACGGTTTACATGTTGGAGTCGAATTGCATCGGGCGATGAGGATACAAAGGAAGAGAGAGAGAGAGAGAGAGATATGGGTTTTACTGTCCAAAGAATATGCCAAGGCACAGCGTACAGACATAACCTTGGATTATATAACTTCTCATATTTGCTTTGGATAACAATGAGAGGTATGAGATGAATCCGAGAAAGAGCATCGCTTTGATTACGTTTGGAAAGATTAATCGTTATGAATGATCGTAGACAATCGATATTAGATTAATGAATATTACGAGCGATGGTATTGTCTGGAAAATGCGATTGTTCGCACAGGGGACAAATTTCAACGTCGATTTGTTGCACATATAAAGCCATTTTGGTGAAAGACCTTAAATTAAATTTATTAAAAGCTTTTATATTTTCCTCGGGGAAGGGATTGGTTTGAAACCATGAAATGCTGGACGTTCGCCGAGAGAATTTGTCATTTACGCTTCGTAGTATACCGTAAATATACAGATAGGAACCTAAATGCTTGCTAAAGTACATATTTGCTTTGGTTAAACGCATTGCATCGATTGCCACATTGACGGCAATACGTTCAAACAAATGGTGTTACATATTATAAAGAAAAGAGACGCATAAACGTTAAGTCCGATGGTAAAGCCGTCCAAGTAGTAGTTACTCTTTATTAAAGTGCCTCTTTTCCCTTTGATACGGTTTATCGTCGAAGAAGTTTCAATAACAAAGGAAAATCTCTTGCACGAGGAGAAGCTGAAATCTCTAGTGAAATCGAATCGTCCAAGTTTAGTATAGTAGACTTCGACTCATAGAAAGGATCCTCTTAGAAATAGAATCGCAAGGACAAAGGGGTGCTATAGATGCGATAAAGGAATCCGATGGACGGTGATATCTTTTGGCATGACGCAGCTCGTGTCATTTGCGCTTGACCCAGATGCTGAGTCAAACTGTGTACGAGATAAGGAAAGCTCGCTAAAGGATATGCTGACGTTGCCAACCGTAAAAGATATACCTCCTTTACCAACGTTGTTTCACCGAACCATAACACATAAGGTATAACTACTCGAGATATTTACGTTTATCTCTGCTTACATATACTATATATATATATATATATATATATATATATATATATATATATATATATATATATATATATATTTGTTTTTTTTTCTTTTTTAAAGCACTCTAATATCTAAGATAAGACATTGAAAAAAGAAAGCTTATAAAGTAGAATCGATAAAATTGTATTCATTACATTTATCAATCTACGATACGATCTTAGATTTTACCGTCATGCAAATGCTTAAATCCGTGTACCTAGATATACGCGTTTCTCCTTTCCCAGGTAGAATCGTATTATCGATTCGAGAATGATCTCGATAAATTTTCGAACGTACAGAGAATCCTAGAAGGCTTACTTCGCAATAGGCAAAGTTTCTCGACTTCTTCGCTTTAAGGTCCCTCCTTCTTCCTTTTCTTCTAACTTTCCGAGTTCTTATCTATGCTATACTTAGTTAGGCCGATTTATTAGACGTCCTGGAATAAGAGAAGCGTCCTCATTGTCCGACTTCTTTGGCACCACGTGAAAATATTCAATTCCACACTTTGGAACCAGTTATTTCTTCGTCTTTTATCTTCACATCTTTAAATTCACTTTTACGTTGTTCCTCAGTCAACCAACGATAAACTCCAAAATATTATTAAAACTTATTAGATGGTTCTCATAAAGATATGAATTCGTATTATATGTTATTTACGTAACATTTCTTGTAATCATCCATGGCGACTCGTTTCTATTTTGGCTAGATATTTCACGATTATGAGGTCTACGCCAACGAAGAGTAGATTGGTGAGCGTGAGGTTTATCGAAATGTACGCTATGCACTATTCCTCAGGGAAAGTCAGAGAGAGAGAGAGGGGGAGAGAGAGAGAGAGAGAAAGTGCGAGATTGAGAGCATCCTGTAGCGCACGTTTTACCAGACGGAGTCGAATTGCACCCGATGCTGAATAGGAAGGACTAGGGGAGATGTTAAAGGATGTGCGTCGTCGGCAGGAACGTAGATTTATTTCCAAGAACCTGACGCTAAGCGAAATATCCTCACCAGAAAATATTCTCTTCATATTTCTTTCGTATTTCATCAATGATCTCAATTAAATTTTATTTATCTAATAGTTTATTTAACGTACTTACCTAGAAACCTCATTTTCTTTTCTTCTTTCTCCGTCGTTTCAACGTTTCAATCTTCTCTCTGGGATTTATCGAAACGATTGGAACGCCAGTATTCCACGCTATTCCCGAGAGACTGTTCCGTATTATAAAACGATTTACCGAATAAAATAGAAAAAGGTACGTGTCGTTCGTCGTAATAGACCTTACTAAAAAGTCTAGTAATTTTTGTCGATACGATAGCAATCCTATTTATAGAAAAATTCTACCAAACTACTGAAATCCGTGAAATCGCTCGTCGTTCTCTCTCTCTCTCTCTCTCTCTCTCTCTCTCTGGTCCAGAGACCACGGAGCGTTTCGATTTCACCTTTCAAGAATGGAATGCGTGTGAACGGATGGCGAAAGGAAAGAAAAAGAGAAATAAAGAAAGGGAAAACTTTGCGAACCGAGGGAGATTGTAGCGAGCGACGGCCCTGAGCGGAGGATTGAACAAAGAGTACGTTCGTAGCGAGTCGAGACAATCATAACAAGCGGTCTGCTGGAGCGAAAGGCAACCGAACGAGGACGGGGATGGATGGAAGACTGCAGGGCTTAAGTTCACCCCCCTCGCGTCAATGAAAGAAAGCTACACGGGGGTTGAAGCCACCACGATCGTCGCTAGTACCATCGCCGTCACCATCTACTATCCTGCTATCCTCGTTACTGCCAACGGAATTCGCTACGCCGAGGAAAATCGAGTCGTTGCGAGCTGAGCGGCACGAATCGTCTTCTATAAATTATCCTCGACTAAAACGACCGACAGGGATTTGCAATTATTTAAATGTACCGGATAACCATGCGCCACAGTAGTATCGTTTTGCGTCTGGAAAAGGAAATAGAAATAAAAAAAAAAAGAAAAAGAAATTTGATAGGGACGAAGGGTAGACGATATATCTTGGGGTGACGATATTTATTTCACGTTTTTTAGAGGGATCACGCGGCCTTCAAAATAATTCCTCTTTCGTAAGGTACACAGGGTCTTTTGTATTCAGATTTAGGAAGAATTGAGTAGGTTTGCGACAAGTGTTATCCGGCAGTATATGATACCGATCATGTTTTTGTAATCCATTCGGACAGTAACTTTTCCAACGCACGCGTATTCTTTTTGTAAAGAAGGAAGCTCGTAAAATCCAGGAGGGAAGATAAAATATGCCAAGCGGCCGGTGTAAAACCACCGTATTTCACTTTTTCAATTCTACAAAAAAGGGTTGTTATAAATGGATCGATAAGAAGCGTTTATATTCATTCTCTTGCAATTGTCCGAAACCATTTTTATTCTAATTAATTATTCCTTATTTTCTAAGGATTTCACGTACTACCTAATCAGTCAAACGACATAAGCCGATAAATCTTGTGAAACAGTTTAGAAATTCGTTCTACCAGTTAATGGAAGGTCGGGCACAGGTAAAAGGATATCAATGCGGTAGAACTCAGAATTAAGAGACTATGACTGCTGTTTCTGAAGTACATCTTAACTCTTTCGAGGGAATTTTTAGACTAGTGGCTTTTGTACGAGATACTTTTAGTTTTTCTCTCTCTCCTGTATTCTCCTTCTTTGTCTTTTTAGCGGAAAGCGAGAGAGAGAGAGAGAGAGAGAGAGAGAGAGAGAGAGAGAGAGAGAGAGAGAGAGAGCCGACATGCTGCCATGGTACACGACGACATTTATCCCGATTCAATTCCCCGGAATAAAAATTATAACAGTATTCGGCCACAGTCGGAGCTTGTGCGCTACTCGTTCGCTGCATTCTCGCGAGATAAGCTAAGAGATTACAGTGAAATTGAAATTTTCTTTTATAGTTTTGCGACGGGTTATTATCGTACTGTAACTTAGAAATAATAGAAATCCTGGATTTCATTCTCGTTCGGACTGACATCTCTACCACGGTTATTCATCGTTAGTGCCAGAGGTTCCTTCTTTTTTATTTTTATTTCTCCATTTGTCTTTTATTTTTTTTAACGAGTAGACGAAATTACGCGGTGTTGTATTTTAACGATCTGTCGTAAAGTAAGCGCTGAACTGTATTACGAGCACTCGCGCTTAGAATCGATCGGTAGCTCGGAAATTTATTATCGTGTTCCTGTTGTTAGAGCGCGGACATTCGGAAACGAATGAAGTCGAAAGTCACAACGGTGCCACGAATTCTCTTTGGGAAAAAAGCTTCATTAAGAGCCGGTTAATCGATCTCGCGGTGAGTTCAACGCTTTTCGACCTGTCAAATTCATTTATCCCAGCGATGAATCTATGTTGTTAAATGTACGCATTGATCGATTAAAACTGCCCAAAGCTGTAACGTAGCATATGGATATATCGGCTTTTATACTTCGTGTACTCGTTTCCTGTCATATAATGAGGAATACTCGAAAGAAACAAATTAATGGCCCGATCATCCATTTTATCGAAGAAGATCGTTCGACGCTCTACATGATAAAAGACAAAAAATATTAATAACGAATTCTTTCGAGAAAAAATTATTTAGCCAATCTCGTAGATCTATAAATCGTATAAACAAAATGTATAACGTGTATAAAGTTTTGTGCGTGCGTGCGTGCGTTCGTTCCGTGTTTCACTGTTACATATAGTTTCTCTTTCGTTCCTTTCATTTTTTCTTCATTAATCTATACGAAGATATGCAGGTAGTGTAAAAAAACACGCACGCGTAACGCTCGTATATTATGGAAATACGAAAGAGATAATGCGACATGCGCGTCAAATCGTGAGAAAGAGAAGGAAAGAAAAATGTCACGCGTATATTCTAATCATGAATTATTGAAAGCTCGCCAAACACCGTTTCCAGTCTATCTCCGAAACTACAGTTTTTATTCGGTCTCTGTTTCTTGCTTTTCAAGTTGCTCGACTCGGAATCTCCTCCTCTAAATATTCAATGACCAACGTTACTCGCATTACCCTCGTACCGTCTACCAAAACCAGCATCGCCATTATCGTTGTTCCGAGCCAACAGAGAGAGAGAGAGAGAGAGAGAGAGAACGACGTTCCAACAGTGTTTTTTTCCATTCCAGCCTCACTGTCGCTTCGTGACATCTTGTGTCACGCATTTTCCAACCATTTCGGCTCTTGGCCGACGATAATTCACTGTCGGCTCGACATTATATCGCTTAAATTCGTAGCAATCGTAAATGCGCGTTATGAAGACACGTATGAGTTAAAGCTAGAAAGGTTCCACGTGCTCTTGCGATCTTGTGCTCTGCTCTCCGTTGTTTATGATAGAGTAAATTCTGCGAAATTGAAAGTACAACTAGTCGTAAGTCACATTTTTCTTAAGAAATTTTTACAGAAAGCGATTCTTTGTATAACAAAGTTTTATGTACAGTAGAATGTCGTATGATGAAAAGGATGAGCATAGAGATGAAAGAGCAAGAGGGAGAGAGGAAAAGTGGGAACGGGTGTAGCGACATACGTCATACAAATGACTTGTCATTCATTTCGTCGGCTGATTCTGATTCATACGTTCCAACGTTTCGTATTACTCATGGAGAAAAAGTAAATAGAATTTATTGTCAGACAAGATCAAGACTCACCTGGCTCCATAGATTTTATTATTTAACAGAAATTGCTAACCTCTTCATTTCCATTATCTTGTACCTTTTCTTTTAGTAATTTTAAACATTATTAAGTATTCTCCAGCCACTTTTAACTCCTTATCGTCGTCTGACGAGCTTAATTCTTTCTTTATTTTATTTTTGAAATGATAAATTCAGTCTATCGAAATGGAAAAAGATAGGCGAGGTTTCATAAAAAGATCGTACCATGATAAACTGATGTGGGTAAAACGTTATCCGTTTGTTTCTTCTCCTTTTTTTTTCTTTTTTTTTTTTTTTTTATAATAAATAAGAACTGCGTCGATAGATCGTTGAAAATGTGTAATTCATACCTGGGCCGGATGGAGGCCATCGATAGAGGCG
Organism: Vespa crabro; assembly: GCF_910589235.1. Lineage (NCBI taxonomy): Eukaryota > Metazoa > Arthropoda > Insecta > Hymenoptera > Vespidae > Vespa > Vespa crabro. The sequence goes on from NC_060959.1 coordinate 11,612,966, forward strand.
AAGCACGATGATAAATTTTTAATCGTCTTTCTAGTTCGAACAAAGGATGATCGTGGGCGATCGAGCGGTACCGCCTACCAAAGGGAGGGGCAGTAACATTAAATATGCAGTAAATTTCCGTCAAAGTAAATAATTCAGAACATTTTGCAAATCCATGGAGTAGGAGGAAAAGCATCAGAGGGGGCGGGGGTTGGGTAGGATTGAGAGATAGTACAAGAGAGAGAGAGAGAGAGAGAGAGAACATAGGTACTAGAACCGCAATTTCCTGTCACTACATAAACGTCGAAAATTCTGAAAACGATGTTTTAATTAGAGACTTCTCCCGACTAAATACCAGTCGAGTGCCATCAGTCGCGACATCAATTATCATTTAAATGGCTGATGCTAAATCGTACCTACAGCTGGACTTATACGTTCGGCTGTTCGCTCATATATTTTTCTATGTAAATCCAAGTATATGCATATATATATATATATATGTATACATGTATCTATATGCTTGTTAATACTCGACCCTACTTTTCATAATTTCGAATTTTTAACGAATATTTATTCCTGTGTTGTCGTCCTCATGTAAAAAAGTAGCTAATTTACTCTTTTATTCATGAAAATTTGAGAGTTACGTACAACACGAAACATCGCCGATCGATGAAAATAGAATGCTCTAGTTTCGTTGTATTAGTATGCGTTTTTAAGATCGAGATTGAATCAGATATTGGAGTATATTGGTAGGTAGGTATCGGTTATTTCATCGATTCGATAACCATGCTTTAAAGTTTTCTGAAGCAAGAAAAATGTTTTCCTTTCTTGTTAACTAACAATAACTCAACGAAGCGAGAACCCAGCCGCCGCAGGCAAATATTGCGTTCTCGTCAGGATGCTGCTGCTCTTTCTCATCGAAAATTTCTTTGACCGCGTTTGGAGTCGAAAGTTTAATTCGAAAATGAGAACCTTTCCACGTACGGATCAACGTATGTACGTGCATAGTTGCAGCAGAGTGAAGTTAAACGTCTTTGTTGTTCATGTAGTAACATAAGCTAGTAAAAATATTTAATAGAGTGAGCTAGCGAATGTGGGTCGAGAACGGCAGCGAAAACATCTGTTTTGTGTTTCATAGATACCTATGAAATATTTTATTTCAAAACCGATCCTTATTTATCAACGAAACGCAATTTCGATTAGAGAAAGAAAATTTTTTCGTTCTAACATATATAATTCCTTCTATTTTTCCTTTTTCCTCCGCATCTTCTAACATACCTTAAGGTTCAATAAAACATTAAGATGCAATACACTCTCTACGAGTTTCGGCTGTTACAAAATTTATATCCCGTCTATTTCATTAACACTGTGTTTCTATTCTGAATTGGCTTTGTAATGTTTGAATGTTCACTTCACAGTCGAGAACTCTTGGTTATTCGTGTATTCTACCAAAGTATACATAGACACGTTCATGCAGGTATGCTTATGCAGGCTCAAAAATCATCGAATGAAGTACGAGTTTGATAGAAAAAGTAAGAGTATGACGTGCATATTTGTATCCTTTAATATTAGGAATATTCAAGTAAATTTATTATCAAGGATTTATCGAAAACGACGTTACCTGACATTTTCCGCAATTTCGACAACAGAGCAGAATTCTCTTGCTCTGGAGAAATTATGTTTGAAATTCAAATTTAAATCTATGCTCAAACATATATGAATGCAATATTATTTATTACGTTTCGATATATTATATAAGCAAATAGATTTCTCACGTTATACGTTACTTTCCACTTTTTCCCAATTAATTAAAAGATCGTATAATTCTGAGGGATGATTCGTTCGCCAATGTTCGACAGCGAAGGCCGTAAATTCGATCCAGCTTAATCTACCTCGAGATTAAGTTCGATAGCTTAGGAAGATCCTTAAAGAGGAGGATCTTTGCCGCTGGCAAAGGCTTTTCGTACTTCGTCACGGTGATTAATTTGCAAGGGTGGAGAAAGCCGCTGGATGGTAAGCAATTCTGAGGAACCCTATACCATTAATAAATTCCATTTGATTCGCGAGCATGCCAAATCGTAACGTATATCTGAATCATTTTGTACGCTCTACGAGACTCGTACAATTTTTCATTAATTACGACGATGATATCGACGAAGAAATGTTCCTTCGATGATTAAACGAGAACGAACGAACGAACGAGCGCCATAATCTTGCATTAAACGAGGAGGGACAAAAAAGTAGTCAGAGAGATGGAGGAAGAGAGAGAGAGAGAGAGAGAGAGAGAGAGAGAGAGAGAGAGAGAGAGAGAGAGAGAGAGAGAGAGAGGAAAAAAGAGAAAGTTTCGTCACAGTAGCAAAGGCAAAGAAGTATGGCGTATCGAAATGATTCGCGATTGGTGGATGATCCGAGGCAGCGAAGCATAAGATCGTATTCATTCTTGTGAAAATAAAAATCGATAACGAGAAAGGGAGAAGGGTCCAGCGATTCCAAGAGAACAGGGCAGACGACGACGACGACGGCGGCGACGGCGACATCGACGATGGCGACGGTGGTGGCAAAGTCCTTTTTAAGATGCGAAGGGGGTCAGTTTTTGGAGAAAGCATAGCGTGAAAACGGGCGAGGCCACGGCGAATCGTCGTTCCGCGGATAGTCACGCCCAGACACTATATTCCCTTTTGTATTCGATCCCTCCGCGCGCGCCATGCCCTCGGCAATTTCGTTTACGTGGACCAATAGCTCACAATGGGGCTTTTCACAAAGGGACGACCGCTTTATACAAGTGTGTGTGTGTGTGTGTGTGTATGGCTCCGTGCGTGCCCTCAGCAACGCCAATAAAGCAGGGGTTACAGGGGAAATCAGACTCGTGCACTGGATTCTATCGTGAGGATGAGTAGGTCAACCGATAAATGGTACACACGTCGATATTTTGGATCGGCCAAGGAGAGAGGTAAGGAAAGAGAGTTCTAGTCGAAGACTTGGACTTCACAAATAAATGTCTATGTAGAAGCGCATAGATAAGCTCGCGCGATCGTCTTACACATACTTAGGTATATACTCGTATGTGCTCGATATGAGAGTCGTCCGAGAAAATTAATGGCCTCGGACTTCCGGATACTGCAAGTTCTTTGATAAATCAGCAGAGATATATGCAACGCTTCCCCTTCCCCGCAACGCTATACATACATACATACATACATACATACATACATACATACATACATATATATATATATATACACACGTGTATATGTGCATGGGCTGAGCCTCCTGTTATGATATTCTTGGTTATTTTGGGGAGCGATACTTTTTCATGTCGACTAAACTACGAGCCTAGGATTTATAAGGATTTATTAGTAAAGAGATACTGGGATCGTAATACCAGACAATTTATTATATTTTTATCGTTAATATGATCGAAATATATACGATCGAATGCGAGACAAATTAATTAGTTTGTAATGAAAAATATATTTTTATAAAATCAAAATAATAAGTATAAAATTCATGGGACGGCGGCTTGGCACGCGTCGAGAAAACAAAAAGCAGGTCCATTTGGATGTCCTTATGAGCACTGTTAGTAGCAGGTGTCTTCTCAGATTGCATAGTATTGTTTTTGCGCTTGGTGTTCGACGGCGTAGAGGGGTGTAAGAGAGCAAAAGCATGTTTCTTTTCGCGAATGAGAAGCAAAAGGAGCGATCAGATTACTATCTCTGAAGGTAAATGTTTCCATAACGAAGCGTCGCGTTGACTTGAAACGGGCCGCTTTGTAAAGAGACTCTTTCTCCTTCGAGATTCCCTTTACTGCTCTTAAATTTTATCTTATACCTCCTGTCGGTCACTCCAAACATTGATCTTCCTCCTGTTAATCCGATCTTTCTATTTGACTTAATGTAATAGCGATCGTCCTTATCGTATACCATGATTTTACTTGCATTTGCATTAAAATGAATTTTAAATATATCTATTTTTAAATCTACGATAAATGATGAACTTATTTATGTCTCTTTTTGTTCGATAACATCGTCATATTTCTTAATTAACGTACACGTTTCAGAGTATATTAATATTCATAGACTGTGTTTATAGAACTTTTGTTGGTTCACATTTCAAGTATGTATATGGTTCTCAATTTAAAAGTTGCAGTAACGAAGTCGTGAGTATGCTTTCTCGTTAATGTTCATAAAGCAGTATGCGAAAAAGAGAAAGAAAAAACGTAAAATACAGAAAGGGATAAAAATTTCAAAATTCTGTTTTATATAATAAAATAATATAACGATTTTAACGTATTTTAAGGAATATAGAGATGGGAAATAACTAACGAACGTGTTAAAGGATGGTAAGAGCAACATTGATAATGATATTTTAGCGATGGCATAATGTAATTAGTTAGGAGATGAAACTTTAAGTCCGTTTCAGAAAGAGGTGTTGGATATAACTTTACGAATTAACAAAAGTACGGTTCAAGTAAATCGCGAGAGTCGTATTAAGATCCGCGAACAAGAATGCCAGATAGCGAGCTCGCGATGTATCGTGTACGATTCAAATAATATTGTATGTAATACGAGTAGATGATACATCTATTCGTGTGATATTTGACTAACGACGAGCTCAAGAATAAAACCTAAGACTTGTTATCATGACCTGCTTTTCCTGGATTTGTTCTGTTTTCGGAGCACAGGTCAGATCGTTGCGTTTCTTTTCCTTGATTTTAAGATACTAGTCGCGCGCGCGCGAGAGAGACGGAGAGATTCGTTTCTTTTAGTATTCTTCAAGTTTTGGATTTCTTATCTAAATTTATTTCATTCCTGAAAGTAAAATATATCGGAAGAAAACAACATTTGCTTTTCATCAAGTTAATGAGAACCTTTTTGTAAACAAAACACGTATTCGAAAAACTAGAAATAGTAATAATAACTATAATATATATATATATATATATATATATATATATATAGAGAGAGAGAGAGAGAGAGAGAGAGAGAGTATAGCAATATAGAATGCAGCGAAAGCAAAGTTAATTAACTTCTCGGCCGGGTGAACGCGCTTTCTACAAATACTCTCTCCTCATCTCTTTTCATCGGAATTTCGAGCTGGCATTGTTAAATCGGTAAGAATGCTTCTTCCATCTTCGTGGGCAACAATACGATAAAATTTAATTACGTTCACCATTGTTTTTGGCTAGGTTTTAACTTTCGAAAGTCCTTATTCGAGAAGAGGTCTCGCGTACTTACGAGATTATATGGAAGGACGTTAAAACCATTTTCAGTAGTTTTAATAGGAACAAGGAACATAGCTTGTTCTATCTGCTTCTCTACTTCTCTCTCTCTCCCTCTCTCTTTTACACTCTTCCAGTATTATCCTTAAAGGTCGTTCCTGCTAGTCCCTTAGATTTTCGAGGACACCCCTGGGGTACTTTTAGGGTTACTCTTGTCGCTTCGTGCGAGGAACGAATTTGGCCCTTCGAAAGGACGGGACGTTGCCCCTTCGCCATTACGTGTTTTTACAATGAATCCCTATTTACCGGCCTGTCAATGTGATATTTATGTTGGCAGATATTGCGTCCTAGAGCGAGTAATTGAAATTTTCCTACACTATTATGCCTTTCCTATATAATACTCTCTATCACTCTCTGTCTCTCTCTCTCTCTCTCTCTCTCTCTCTCTTTCTTTCTCTCTTTTTTTCTATTCTTTTTTTGTCATACTTCCATTTATTGAGCTGAGTCAGCCGCGAGAATCATTTATTCAATGGTACACGAGTTTTTTCTTCGGTTATCGAAGAAAGGAATTTTATGAGACGAATCGAATTCGTACGGCATAGAATTTAATTTTAAACAAATTACGAAAGGGATTAACAAAAGTGTTTTCTTTTTTCCGACGCGATTACCATCGGAAAATTTTAAACGCCAAATGGTAGATAGGTAATCTCGAAAGAATCTATCTATTTTCTTCTTTTCATGGTAAAAGTAACGAAAGCAAGAATATCAATGAAGATTGCTGTAAGTTATATGTATGTGTACGTGTGCTGCATGGAACTTTCTTCAGACAATTTTCGTTCGACGAAAAAGGAAGAGGAATCGTGTGAATGTGTACGTATTCGCGCGCACGTGTTTGTGATAAGGCTTTATGCCAGATTCCAATCGATGTTTCCTACGATTACTTACTATTACTTTGCCGTGATTAAAGTGGGTAGATATCAGAATGCGTTGGAAGATTTTTGCGATTCGTGCATCGAATGTTTGCGCTTTTCCGGAGGATGAGAGATCGTGAGTCGGAACGTTTGGTGAAGTTAAATCGATCGTAAGGGAACGTGCGTAATGTTCGCGATGCGACTAAACAGGGAACTGACTGTGGAATTTACCAAAATTATCGGCTGGATAGCCAAGTTTAACATACGTTCCTGTTTGTTCAACTTCCCTTCTTCTACTATTTTCCGAATGGGATTTCTTTTCTTGAGGGAATATATATTGCTAAGACGACTTTTAATACGTTTCACTCATTTTCATTTTCACTATAATAGAGATATTTATGGAAGAGGAACATAAATTTTCCGACAATGCGTTTATGAGTTTAACAGCAAGTATTTTGACGATTGAATGAATTAAAGTAATATTTGAATGAGAGAGAAGTCGATAAACGGTGTGTTTATTCGTCCAAATTCAACTGGTAATTTTTTCAAATTTACTTTACTAGTGATCGCAGCTTGAAAGCAAAGTACTTAAACTCGTTAAAGTTAATGATCCATTAACATTTTGACCGGCGAGAAGCCAAATCTTCGAGTACAATTATATTAATTAAGATACAGTGCTTTTTACCGGGCCGAGTCGCGTTGTTTCTGAAGGTCGACATTAATTATAGTAATCATGATTTTTGCGCAATCACCATTTTCATCTCGTAAAAATTTCGTATCTTTGAATTCTAGCATTACATCCATTTATGCATTAATCATGTTAAATGCACTTCCTTATCTTTTTCCTTTTCGATAATAATGAGAGCGAGAAAGCTGTTTCATTTCTTTTGTGATTTTATATATCTATATACATACACGTGATAGATACTCGTTCGATAGGAAAGTGAAAGATGATTTATATTTAAGATAGTTAAATTGTCGGAGTGTAATTTTTTCTTTTTTTTTTTCTTTTTTTTTTTCCCCCCCGGAATAAAAGCAAAGTCAATGGAAAGCCGAGAAATTTTTGTTCCTTCGAAAATATAGATGAAAAAGAAATAGAAAGGAATGATAGGTAAGAGGAAAAATCATGGAAGGATATGGAATACCTACAATATTCTGGCTTTCGAGGGTGCGCTCGTTCAAGATCGTGTAATGCAATCTGAGTGTAAATCGCGGAAGTGTGCCGCGAAATACGAACGACTACTCGCCGGTGTAGTTCACGTATGTAGACTAAAGTGGCAGCATTCCAAATCTCACGACTCCGTGGGATAAACATTTTCGCTCGAGACAACCGTCGTTTCTCTGCCGTTTTGGATCATCCCTCGAATCGCTTGTGATATTATCGCGTCAACGAGCAGGCGGTTATTGTAATCCCGAGATACAGTGATTTTACGATCAGTAAGAATGCATTGGAATAATATAAATTTTCTTTTCTTTCATTTTTTTTTTTTTTATAACGTGACTCCTCTCGCGTAGAGTATCTGAAGTATTAATATCACTTTATTGAGAAGATTTCATTTCAAATCTCATTTTACGAACAAAACTTTAATCAGAATGTAGGTACAACTCGACGTTTCCGTAAATATTTTAAAAAAAAGAAGCATGGAAATATTATCAGCAAGTAGGACGTCCAGTCGCCGAGAGCTAAATCTACCAGCATCTACGATGTGTAATGGCTAATTTAACTTTATAAGACGCGATGTATATTCATTTCTCGATGTTCCTACCATGGAATTGTCATCGACGTTGTTCTTCGTCTCATCTTTCGCTCTCTTTCTCTATCTCTCTTTTTCTTTTGTTATCCGTGCTCTTCGAGGAAAGGTAAGAACCGTCTCCTCCTTCGGAAGAAAAGTTCACGAAGGGCTAAGTACATCTAACTAAGAAGAAGAAACTCGAGGGTACCAAAAGCTTTTCATGATACTAATCGCGCAAAGTGGATGTAATCGGGAAAGTTTTTGAACGATTCTCGTTTTCCTCTATCCTCGCTTTTTCTCTTTCTCTTTTTCACTATTTCTATCTATCTGTCCTCTTTTCTCTCTCTCTCTCTCTCTCTCTCTCTCCCTCTTCGTTCCTTCTTTTCTATCCTACTCGACACATCCGCTTATCGAACGTGGGAACGCGAGCCGATGCGAGTAACTAATGGAATTATACGATGGGCTCGACGTTGAAGTACCAGTAGCAGACTTAGCAGTACGGATACAGTATCTACCAGTCGCCAAGTACGATCTGGTCAAAGTTTTCGACATGTCTGATGAAAATGCCGAATCCCTGTCGGATTCGAATCGCGTCCGTAGGATTTCGAAGCCGTTACACCACCCATGATGACGTTCTCGATAATCGAACGATTCGATATCATCAAAAGGAAAGGGATGATAGGAAATTGCTCGCGAGAATTCGATCAATTTTAATAAGTCTCCGACATCGTCCGGAAAAATTTTCTAATTATTCCAATTTTCTCATCGGAACGTGCAGTTTTTTACTCGGACGTTAATTAAGCATATTGATTAATGCTCTAATAAATCGAACGTTAAAGAATTCGCTGAATGTTTCATGTGATATAAAAAAATCGTGCTCTCGTTTTCCCTCTTCCAATGTTTAATCCCATAAATTATGGGATTAATTATGGTTAATTAATGATAAGATTATAACTAAAAGCTAAAAGGAGAAATGGAAGAATACAAATTCTTCGTGTTGATAAATTTCACGGTTATCTAAGGGAAACATAAATAACGACACCGACACGGCTAAGTTTTTTCAAGATATCTAAGTAACGTATCTCGGTATGCAGCGTGGCACCGATACGTTTTAGAAAAAGAAAAATAAGACAGTTCTAATGGGCATCGGTAACAGTCGAAAATAGAGGGAAACGATGGAAGAAGGTGTCTGCAGACGCGGTCGAGCTGTGGTAGGCCAACGAGACCAGGCACGGACCATCCCATGTTTCTCACCCTCTTTCTTTCCCTTTCTTTCCCTTTCTTTCCCTTTCTTTCCCTTTCTTTCCCTTTTTTCTTCCCCTTTCTTTCTTTCTATTGCTCGTTCGAGGTCGAAAAGGAGCGAGGAGACGTTGATGAGAAGGACGGGATGAAGCGAGAGGAAGGAAGGAAGGAAGAAAAAGAAGAGGAGGAGGAAGAAGAAGGAAAATACTCTCGAATGAAACGAAGAGAGCATTCGAGCGAGAGAGGGAGAGTGCTATGAGGGAAGGAAATGGAGCAGTCGTAGACAACGACGGACGTGTTCATCTTCCGTTGAGTTACTATCTGCCATAGTAATTACGTTTTCTCGTTTTGCACGAGAAAAGACTCTCCCTATACGCTTTAACGTTCGACGCTGAGAGATCTTACCAGTTTTAACGTCAACCTAGAATGAGAATGCTTAAAGGAAGAATAAAATTCTTCCGGTTGAGTTACAAACAGCTTTGCGTTAAACGTTAACGTCCAACGAGCCATAGAAAGAGAAAATGTATTTTGGAATTTTCCTTTCTTTTTTTTTTCTTTCCTAACGCCCTTCATCGATTTCTTTCTTCCTCGTCGATAATTTATTGGTATTTTCGAAGGACATTTTCAACAATAATTACTACCAATTACCGAGCTAATAGTTCCAATGATTTGTGAAGGCGCGTTAGTTATGGTCGTTTACGAGGCTCGCCATTCTCGAACGGCAGGATATTTCGAAATGCTTTAGCACGCTTCGACACTCCAACGGGGTAGGTATAATATACCTATGTATTGTATATATATATATATAAAGAATATATAATAAGTCAAGGCAGTCTGCTGTATTTACGAATACTCATTGCCGATGATATATATCGTCAATAAAAGAATTCAATGGAATTTATCTTTTACGACGGGTTCAACACAATAGAGAGGCAAAGTACGGCGAGAAAAATCAAGTTGGTGCTGGTGGCCCGTTCCGTCTCTTTCCGTCGTCTTTATACTTGTCCTTGAATCCTACGCAGACGTAAAATCAGTGATCGAGCGATCGTAAAACTTGTACTTATTGCAATTCTCTATTTTCGCTTTTACGGCACGACAGTCGGATTACGGAGGTGCTCTTGGCCGCCGTAAAGTTGGTAATAATCGTAATTTACATCTGTTCCGTAACCAATGATTTGCAGGATTTAACATTTTCATAAGCCACAAATAAGTATTGGTGATAAAGAACTAAGAGATTAATCACGAGCTGTTACCTGCTTTCGCGAGTCGCACGGGAAAATTCGATGTTACGTATCGAAGCGAATATTATATGCCTGCTATTAAAATTCAATTTTACTTTCGTCTCTTTCTCGCAAACAGAATAATTTTTGGCCGTGAGTTCTCGTAAAATTATTTCTCGTCGAAAAGGGTGCGCGTTTTTATGAAGACTTTTGATGCTCGATATATAAAAGCTTATATCCTTTCCGCTAAATATTCTGTCGGACGGTTTTATCCTCTTCGGTGACTCGCTCGGTCACATTATTAAATATTCTCCAAGATCTTCAGCGGGTGTTTTTTTTTTTTTTTTTTTTCTTTTCTTTATGATCGTCACATTCTCCAACAACTACGCCGAGCAGAGCAAACGTAAAAATTCCACGTCTAGTCGTCTCGATCTATCTACGAATATTTGCGTAGGGTAAAATTTCGACCGTCAAATGATACTTGATACGACGCGAATGACTGCGAAATTAAATTGAACTTTTTATTCGAGACGAATGGAAGGAGTTAATAATCAAGAACGAGTCGGACAGAGAAGGTCGTAGAACGCGAAAACGGACTCACCTGGACGGTGTATTCTATCAATTTGTTACGTTAGTTCCGTCGAATCCCAGGAGTACTGTCACATACTCATCGATCATCAGCTTATCGATCGCCTCTCTTTGTGAGCGTATAAAAATTAAACAGAAGTCAAATAACTCCCTCGCTATTATCGTGAATTTCAGTCGGGACAAAACAGATAATATGAAAACTTTAATTTTGTACGACTTTATCTTCTTTATTTTCCTATTTGATCTCTTTGTTTCCTTTTATCGTTTAACTATCTGACAAGAATTTCTAGGAAAAGAAGGCGGTCGCGTTTGCATCATGATCAAAATTAAAGAGTTTATGGAAAGTTCCAAACGTGTTTATGAGTTATAATACTTTTTTATCCTGTCGTTGAGATAAAGTTAGAAATGCATCTATTTACAAATATATTCGTCTACTCTTCCTTTTTCTATTTACATCTGGAAAAGCTTAGTTCAATTCGATTCATTCGAGGAAAGAAGAAAAAGGAAAGTTTAAATTTTCTTTTTACACTGTCATCAGTTATGAAAACCTTTCGTATACATATATCTACGGACTTATCGTTCTTTAATTCAGAGGACAGTATGAGTCGCGGTTTGAGAATGAAATCGTTCGATGGTAGAAACAACGATTGGACTAGGATAAAGTCGAGGTCTAAATGGCAATACAAAGTTCAAAGGTAATTTAGACTTTGTTAGCCAAATAAAGACGCCTACAACTTTGTCTTTAGGAGAAGTAAAATCGTAGTTTGTATTTGTTCGAAAGACTAGGTGAGAAACTCGAGAATCGACGCGTGCAAGGATTCTCTGTATATGGGTGTATTTGTATCTCTCCCTCCCCCCCCCAGCCCCCTCTTTCTCTCTCGTTCCTTCTGTGATCGACGATGAGTCGACGCGAATAGAATGCTCGTTCTAGATTCGAAAACTCCCTTCGAAATAAGTGGATACGCACAGCAGTGTGTCTCGAAGCAGCAAACGGTAGATTTGCATATTCAAGCCGGTTAATTGTCTGGAATCGCGCGATGCGGGTGTGTCACAGCGAAAATTATGGGAATCTCGCGAGAGCTAAGAGAAGGAAAGGAAAAGGGAAAGATAGGGGAAAAGGGAAAGGGAAAGGGGAAGGGGAAAGAGAGAGAGAGAGAGAGAGAGAGTAACTAAAACCGACTTGATTCGCGCATTAAGTTTATCCGTTTCTCCGCGTACGTGTTAGCAGAGAGCTTTCGGGCTTCTTTGAAATAACTACATCTAGATTGCAACATCTATCCAGCTTCGAAGTTCTCTGAAATTCGAGAGACTGCTAGGTAGGATACAGCAACCCTCTACGAAGAAATATCTTATTCTCCGGGGTACGATATAAGAACTCGAATCGCAAATTCGTTCGTGTAAGATAAGAGCACGAGAGGATAAACTCGTCTTCCTTATCGATGAATCCTTTTCTTAGATACGTAGATAGAAACAGACAGAAGAAAGAAAGAATTCTCCTTTCGTTTAACGATTATCGATTCAAAATTTATTTTTCCCCGATCGATCGTGATTCAGAATTGTTCATTTTCAGGAACGGGTTAGACAATACATATACGTCTATGCTCGAATGAATTTACCATTCATAATTTTCAACGATAATGATTTTCATAAAGTGTAAAGTACATTAATAAAATTCATTTAATTTTCTGCGACATATTCGCGAGAAATTTGTGATGGGAATAGCACGATTGAAAAGGGTATAGTCGATAATGGATTGATAGAGTCCGACGAGTATTCTCGTCTTTTAAAAGTCCGAATGCTGAAACGAATGATAAATGTGAGCGTACAGGCCGAATTACAATCAGTATTTATCGAGCAAATAACGAGTAGTAGCGAGCCAATGTAATTCTTGCGTTATAATTAATCTCTAGGAAGGTGGAAATATTTATCATTTCACAGAGCGCATACGCACAGAATGCTTCATTAAAGGGGTATATTACTCGGAAACTTTACGATGATTTTAACCGGGTGTCGTATGTATTCGTAGGTAAATACATTCTGATGTGGAGACCGAACGCGGTCTAAAAATATATGCTCGGAGATAATACATGTAGAAAAGGTCGAACAGTAGTTACGGTACGTCGCTTTAAAGGGTCAACATGTATCAGCGCAAAAACTCGAGAAACTGGGTCTCACTTAAAGCGAGCAACCCTCGCTCTGTTCGACCGTATCACTGAAAGACCCTCTCTCACTCGTTTCCTCTGTCTCTCCGTGCCGTTTCTACCCTACGATTCAATGAACTCTACGGATATAATGATAATAAAAAGGCACGTTTCTTCCTTTAATTTCATTTTTTATTCCTCCCTGTTACCCAAACGAATCTTTATATATTTCCTTTTATAAATAAGGGTTGTTAGATAAAAGTACGAAAGACGGTGAAATAATTAATACCCGACGAATGTGGAAAAAGATTGAAAGGAAAACTCGTATGATAGGAAAAGGAGTCAGGTTGGGAGGTAAAGGGTCAAGAAGCGCCTTGATCCAGTGTCATATGATAAAAAGATTCTCTCTCTCTCTCTCTTTATTTCTTTGTAACATCAAGTTTTCAACGAATCTCCCTTCTCAGCTGGAGAAAATCATAAAGAAACGAAACGAGTCTTTGGGTAGCGATGGCGAATATGTGTCTGTGCCAAACGTAGGTGAAAACTTTTCGAGGAGGTGAGTGAATTTCATGGATAGGATGGAGAAAGGGCGTTTGAACGGGCATCGAAATATTTCTGAAAAAAACGCGTGCGGATGGAGTTGACGGTGAGTCGGCTAGGTCGGAGAGGAAGAAGATCGAGATCCGGAAAGTCTTTGCAAAACCGGGTGTCTCGTGGCATCTCAGAGAAGAGGGCACAAAGTTGAAGAATGAAAGGGTAGATGGGTGTTGAAGAAACCGGCCGAGTACGCGAAGGGTCGCTTTTAGGCGGTTGGGTACGTGCGGTGCTCTGGAAAAGGATGAGAGATCGTGAAACGGTGTGAGTTGGCAAAAAAGAGAGGGAGAGAGAGAGAAATAGAAGGAGAAGGTAGGAAGTATGATAGTTCGCGGAGGGGGGGGGGTAGAGAAAGAGAGAGGAGGAAGAGAGTATGGAGTTGAGGAACGAAGTGGAAGGGAGAGGATAGGAGAATCAGTGGATGAGGGGTTGGAGCGCCTAGGGTCGCGCGCTCGCGCGCGCGTGGCGCGTTGGATGGTAGGTCGGAGAGGTGGGGGACCTAGGCAGAAATCAGTCGAGTCCCGGCCTCAGGTCGAGACGGGTGTTCAGTTCACAGGCGAGAGCCGTGGCGCGCGGTTCGCTTGTGTCGTAGTGTCGTCATTGTTATCGTCCGTCGTCATCACGTCGTTATCCTTTTCGTCCTTGTCGTCGCGTTGTCGTCTAACATTGTTTACTCTCTCTCTCTCTCTTTAACTACTTCGTATGATCGCACACGTTATTTCACTCGGTTCAACGAGCTTTCCTTTTACGATCGTATCTGAAGTCGTATCTAGAGAAACGACTCATCAGACCCTTTACGCGTTACGTCTCCTCTACTCTTTCCTCATTCTCTCGTTAAATAAGAAAAGAAAATTTCTTTTCTTTCTTAGAAAAGAGGAGAGAGAGAGAGAGAGAGAGAGAGAGAGAGAGAGAGAGAGAGAGAGAGAGAAAGAGGGACTACAAAGAAGGACCAAAGTGATATTTTTCTTTTAAAAAGTTTCCACGTGTGTGATTAATTAAAGATTTTGATCAGTGTTTTCATTTTTTTTTGCTCCGGACGTAAAGATCAAAGTGTACGGAGACGTGTTAAATTTGTTCGATTTGTGGCAAAAAATAGAAAACGATCGAAGGATTGAAACTTCGAACTGAAATAAACGAAAAAGTTTCTTGAGAGAATCTGCGTACGAGAAAAGTGGCAACTTTGACCGATATCCCGTATTCGCGTGGACGCTATTTTGTACGGGATACGTCCGTATATCGGTCTTCTCTTTGGTGCTACGAGTTTTTCTTTTTTTTTTTTTTTTATTATTTTTCCTTCTCTCTTTCTCATTTCCTCTTTCGCGTGTGACAGTGACGATACTGTGTGTGCGGCATAAAACGGAGGAGCAATAAAAAAGGAAAGAGAGAGGAGATCACGCGATAGATAGAACGTGATCGGAGAAACTTTTCAACGCTGGAATTATCTAAGGAAGAAGGGTACGCAAGGAGAAGAGAAAGAGGAGGGAAAAGGACGAAGGAAGAAGCCGACTGTTAAAAACCGGAGGCAAGAACGCGAAAGCACTTCTTACCAAGTGGTAAGCTGCTTCTTTTTCCTCATCCTTTTTTTTCCCTCTTTCAAGCTTTATTCTCGCAGCCAAGTTAGTCCTTTTTATCCTTTCTTTACGAACGATCGAGAGCGGAGGGCACTTGTTCTGATCTGGGTCGAACTCTCACGATCGACCTCTGAAAAGAAAGATAGAATTCACGATGGCAAAGAGTTCGAGAGGTCCAGTCTCGTAATCTCTTTGATAATATCGGACGTCGATCGCTCTTGTGTTCGCTTCCGTCCGATGGAAGCGGATGGTCAAAGGGCCAGAGGATAGGGCGAAGGGTGAAGACTCAGAAACGACGATTGCTCGAAAGAGATGATTGTAAGACTCCATGCTGCTTTGCGTTTTATCATTCGCTTCTTTGAAACTTATCCTCTCCGTCCTTTACTTTCTGCTGCTTCTTTCCTTTCTCTATCTCATTCTCTTTTCTCACGTTTTACCGTAAATCTTTCGATGGACGAATGCATTTTAGATGAATAGTTCAGCGCGTTCGCCGTTACAGTCAAAAGAGAGTCGACGATACATCTAGAGAGAGAGAGAGAGAGAGAGAGAGAGAGAGAGAGAGAGAGAAGGATGTTTACTGTCTAGATATTTTATTCGAAAAGTATCGATAGTTCTGTGAATGTTATGTTTATACGTTTGCATATCGGCATAAACGGATTTAAGAGTAATCTTGATTTATTGTCAAATAAATTAATATAAAATCGATTGATACAGTTTAAATTATATAGATTATTATACATAGGCAATTGAAGGGAAATGAGAACGAAGAGACGAGTGGACGATTCGTTTAAGAAAATGATTGATTTTTACTAACTAATATCGAAAATATTGTTTTAAAGGTTTATCGTATTTAGTTGAAATAATATTTGTTCTTAATGGGGAAAAAGAAAGAATACGTATAAGCAACATTGACGGAACAAGAATCACCTTTCGTCGATCGGTCAAGGTAGCTTTTGTACGTGAGTTCGTGCTATGGACCGTCGACATCCAATTCGCCAAAGGTAGAGAGAAGAATTTAAGAGCATTGTCGTGTCGTCTCTGTTCCAGCCGGAAATAAGAAAAGTTGAGAACGAAACTCTTTACGCGGCTCTCCGCGACGGCTCACTTCGGCCATTCGTTCCTTCCCTCTCTCCCTCTCTCTCTCTCTCTCTCTCTCTCTCTCTCTCTCTCTCTCTCTCTCTTTCTCAACGATATCTGAGAGGGCGAGAGTGCAAGGGAGTAAACCTCTGTAAATCTTGGAACGAATTCACAAGCGTATCTCCTTCGAAAGCGTCGCCGAGCGAGCCGCTAAAAAATGTGACGCGGAAATGATGCGCGATAAAGTGTTCGCCGAGATGAATCGTTCGAGGTGTAACTTTTACCACGGAGACGTCTTGCGGAAGCTATATATTCCTGTCTATGTGCGTAAATTTCTCTTACTCCCTCTATCTCGTTGCGTGCACTGCCGAAAGGTGGGGGAGAGAGAGGGAGAGAGAGAGAGAGAGAGAGAGGAAGAGAAAGAGGCAAAGAGAAAAAGACGAAATCGGTTTCTCGCAGAGACAAGTATCCTTCCATCTTTATTGCTAGAAATGAATTCGAGCGTATTTTTCGGCTTTTGCCTGAGAATCGAAATGCATTTTGCTTCTCCCCCCCCCTCTCTCTCTCTCTGTCATTATTTCTCCTTTTCCATTTCTCCTTTCTTCTTTTTTCTTTCCAAACTTCGAACGAGATATTTCTTCGTCACGTGCCGGAAATGAAACGCGCAGATGAGACTTCCGTGGTTTTCCTCTAGCATCCTCGATCCAACATTTTTGTAAGTCGATGAATATGGTATTTCCCTTCTCAAGAATCTTCTTTCAAAGGATGGAAAGTAAAACGAATATTTTATCTGAAATAGGGAGCATGCCCACGCTATATTTGAAAAGAAGATAATTACAATTCGTGTATTCATGATATTGCGTGTGCGTGACAGTTTGTAATTAAATTTTTTACAAATATCGACATTACGATTGACTTGTAAGAAGATCAAAGACTATTTTATTTTAATTATTGATTCTCGTTGATTCCTCACGAAATCTTTCTATTCTATTCTTTACATTATTTTATCAATCTATTTGTTTATGAGCAGTCTAGACTTCCTCTTATATATTTTATTTTCTTCATGCAATCGTTCTTATCTCTCGTAGTCTGGACAAATGTTGTACTAAAATTTGCCTAATCATAAATACAAATACGTCCTGTATAAATACCGACGGTTTGTGTGAATGCGTTTGTGCACAGGTTACCGCAAGGACTACTTGCGCGTGCGCGCTCCCTCTCTCTCTCTCTCTCTCTCTCTCTCTCTCTCTCTCTCTCTCTCTCTCTCTCCCTCCCCCTTTCTTTCCGTTGGGTCATCGAAGGCCAAAAACGTACAATGGCGATATTATCGAGAACACGATGTAATTTTTACACCGCCTCTCGTTGATTTTAGTCCTACGAGCGATACGGAAATCGTGCTAATAATCAATCATACTACGACAGTAAAGCACTTTGAAACATTCCGCTTGACTTTTAAAACGAGCGGCAACGATCGATCTTCGACAGTATCGATTTTATCGATGGAACTATTTCATCATCGGTTATATATAAAGCAAAGTAATTAATAACAGATTTGTTTGCCTTTAATTACTTTCGTTTCCATAAAATGAACATATCTTGAAGTTGTTTCTACTTGAAAACGTGTTTGTACGGTTCGACGAATAAATTAGACGAATAAATGTGGAATAGAAGCGAAACACTTTGATCCTTTCGATCTATGAATTCAAGTTAGCGTTCGTAAAATTTGAACCAAAGTTTGGGAATGTCCGAGTTCGTCGAAATTCGTAAGAACGAAGAATTGACGTAAAATTCTCGTCGTTTCAAAGAGAAAAGGCGGAAAGAGAAGACGGCAGATATAAACGGATACAAGACGATCTTTTCGCGAGACCGTGTATGTTGCATCGATTTCGAAAGTTTTTGACCCGGACGTACCGAATTTCCATAACTTGAGAAATGGTTTCTTTTGTAAAGTGAGAAAAGATCTTTGTCGAGAGGAAAAGAGAGAAAGAGAACCAAGAGAGATGGTGAGCGAAGATAAAAAAAAAGAAGAAACGAGAAGGCCAAGCTATACGTTACGCGTTTGTCCTACGGCAAAGATCTTTTACCGACTATCTCCTTTAAGCTTCTCGGAAGCTTTTCTTCTTCGTTTCAGCTTCGTCGTCTGGTCCAAGAAACACACCCCCTTCTTGGTCGCGTTTTCTCTCCACTTTTATTTCTTTTTCTTTCTTTCACAAACACATCCATACACGCACACCTACACACATTTTCCTTCTCTTCCTTTCCTTTCTTTTATTTTCTTTACATGGAAATCGTATGACGCTCGAACACTTTTCTTTCCTTCCCTCCTAACCCCCCCCCTCTTTCTCTCTCTCTCTCTCTCTCCCTCTCTCTCTGTCTCGCTATCTTTCTCTTTTCCAATCCCGGCCGTCTGTTTTCCACACGAAAACAATCCGTCGACTTTTCCACCCCTTTCTTTTCTTCTCGAGTCCTTTCAAATTTTCTAGTCCGACTATTTTATGGATATTTCGACACAACGGGAGCCATTTTCTTGCGCGAGACGTTCCTTTCCTTACCGGTAGTGTTACCCGTTGACAACATTTAGATATATATATATATATATCTCTCGCACTCTCTTTCGGCACTGTCTTCTACCTTCCTCTCGTGCTTTTTCTGAATTCTAAACGAACCCCCCTTGAGTGAGTTTGTCTTCAGAATGGCGTGACTCGACTATAGACGAAAACGCGAGGCGCCCTTCGAAAGGAAAGTGTTGCTCGAGAAAAAGTAAGAAAGAATGATATACGAGCAAACTTCATTCTTTCGGCTGATAACAACGACTTTTTACACTAATTTCTCGCGCCAGAAACTGCGTGTTAATTAAGATAAAACAACGTTCAAGTCAATTGTATTTAAATTAAGATGCGAGCATCACAGAAATACGTAATTTTTGCTGTCTTTATTTTTTTATTTACTTTTTTTTTTCTTTTTTTAATAAATTCGATTAAATCGAACTCGATAAAAAATGTGAGATTTATTCGAATATACTTTGATATAGAAAATTATTGCGTTTTCGATGACGCTAACAGAATTACGTAATGTGGCGATTTTCAAATGGGCAATGGAAAGAGATCAAGGTCTAAATAATCCAATAGATAAGGCTACAATAAAGGTCGATATCCAATAGCTACACGACCTCTCACGTCGGCCAGGAGTCTACCCACTACTGAATACTAGTCGACTAACGTGAGCCACGCGATACCAATCTCTTCGGTATATTCCTCTACGAGCAAAACTCTTGTGCTTTCACGTATGAGAAAAGTCGCGTACAGGTACATGGACAAGGAGACATATCGATCTGATTTATTATTCGATAGTTTCACAACTTCTCTTCCCGTTCACGTTTTTCGGACGCTAATTCATAATTTATTGCCAATTTTCTTATTATTCGATCGCATGTCTCGCACAATAATTTCTACGAGTTTCATTCATACACGCTCGTTAGACGATGAGGTTTTGCTTAATTGTTTGTCAGTGAAAATGTACTTACCTACTCGCCAGGAAAATTATACGCTTCGATCAACTTTTCTTGCTTTTCTTTACGAATACAAAACCCGTATGGAATATTATGGATCCAACGTTTTGACTTTATAATTAACTCGTAAGCATATCTTTTTTTTTTTAACGTACTTATATCATGATTTGTATTTTAATACTTTAATCCATCTCAGCTCTCTATTAAAGGCAACGCGTGTACTAACGTTGACCGTATGCTTAGAAAATGTGAACGTCGTGCGCATCCCGATGCACTCCTACCACAAGCGAATCACGTATTTCTTAGCGTTTCCGCCCACGATGCCGGTTATATTCGCAAAAGTTTTTCACCTCTGCGGGTATTCGACCTCAATGCGATACGTGCCAAGTACGGAATTCCAGTCAAAATAACGAATGCTCTCATTCCTTCGTGTTAGAAGTACCAAAAACGGACTCCATAATGAACATACCGATAAAACTTGAAAGTTCAACAAACCATTTTCTTCTAACATTTGATTTCTTCTTCAACATATCATCCAAATAGATATTATTTTTCGATATTTATATAGAACGATCTTTAGAGATTCTTTTCTTTACTATCTTAACTAGTAACGAAAGAATAAGAGAGACAAAGATGCATGCATCAGGAAAAAAGGATTCTGGATATAAATCCGGATGAAAATGTTTTCACCGCAACAACGACGACCACGGGCTGACCGATGCGTAAATTAATATAATTAGCCAGCTAAAGCCTCGATAATACCAATTAGCAAAATCTAGATCGTTGGTAGAATTAACGGGCCGCTGGGTGTGACAATCCCTCCCCCTCTTCCTCTCTCTCTCTCTCTCTCTCTCTCTCTCTCGCTCTAGCTCGTTCCCAAAGCCCAATTATCCTAATCCGGAATAAACTCTGAAACACTTGTTCGCACCCTCGTCGAGACTGTTTAACAGGTTATATACAAATTTTGTTGCAAGTATTGTATCATAGCTTCGTAGATCTTCTTCGTCTCTTTTTAATATTTTATCCTTATTACGAAAAATACTAATTAGATTAAATGCGAGCCGACTGTAATTATTATGCTCGAATTTGTTGTCTCTCAATCGATCTGTAAAATCCATACGTTATTTATATTCGATTTATTCGAAATAAGACCAAAGTGATTCGTATGATCGATTTCTCTAATTAACAGGACACAGGCGGCTTACATTTTCGAGGAGATCAAAGGCCTTAGATTTACTAGCGGTTCCAACAATGATTGTTCGCCGAAAGAGACGCTTAATTAGATGGGCGTTAATACATGTCGTTCATTTGGTACGATTAATTCCTTGTGATTTTCGGCGAACGGACATTATCGTTAATTATTAAATGGACGTGCACGTCGATGTAGCCTGTCGGCAACTAATCTACCGACATCTAACCCATAACGGCATGTAAAGGACTCAATCTCTACATGTTTGCGATTCAGAACATTGTGGAAAATTATCCGATGGAACTTGGAATATCTAAACCGATCATTTGAATTATCGTATATCTTTTAATTGTTTGTTTGTTTGTTTGTTTGTTTGTTTGTTTTTTTTTTTGGACCGGTTTACTGCGTGCGTATTAAAAACATGTATTGGAAAAGAGCCAGATTTCAGTTTTAATTCGATTTCGAAAGGACAAATCGTGCGTCGTTTTACAACGTTTTCAACACTTTCGACAAATGTCGATTTTGTCGACGCACTGTGAGAAGATGGAACGAAAATACTAAACGAATGAAGAGGAGAGCGAGGGAAGAGAAGTCACGCCCACAGGCCTATGGGCATACCAAGAGACAGCAGAGTCTCGTGACGCTCGTTAATTGCCATCGGATGGCAGTGAATGCCATTCGACTTTTGGTTCTTCCAATAGGAGAGGAGACACCGGTAATGATCATCGAAAAGAATGCTAATCGATAGAGAAAACGTTGGTCGCACAGGCCTCGTGTCCGATACGATCTATAATTTCGACTCGTAAAAGACGGAGAGAGAGAAAGAGATATGGGGGATATATAAATGAACGAGTGGTCACTATGGATAGAAAGAGACAAAGAGTACGGATACGTCGTTCTGGGAAGTAGGACGGACAAAGGGTGATTCGTGACGTGTAATAGAAAGGGAAAGAGAGAAAGTGAGATGGAAGAGAGGCGTACTTACAAATTACGACGGGGCAGAGTCGCGAGCAGGCCGGTGGACAAGCCGGCAATTTGGGGAGGACGACGAGATTAAGCTGCTCCCCAAAAACCATCATTTCGACGCGACGGAGGTACGCATTATCCGCGAGAAACGGCGAGAAGAGAGAGAGAGAGAGAGAGAGAGAAAGAACGAACGTATCCCTCTCTTTGACTTGCTAATTCCGAATTGGCCCCCATGCTGGATGATTCGCTCTGCTCCTTGATGTTTGCTTCCCTTGCTCTCTAAGATTATTATCGACGCCCTCTTGTGCAAATTCCTATCGTTTCTTTCTTTATTTTTTCTTTTTATCTTTTACTACGTTTCCGTATGAATATGAAAAGGATTAGAACCGAAACTCTCTCCAAATGGAACTTGATTTTATTCTTTCGATTTGTTGACCTCCTTTCTCAGAATTTCTTTTTTTCTTTCCTTTTTTCGCGTAAAAAAAGAAAGAAACGATATCAAAATGTTTATAATAATTTATTCATTTGATATATTATTAAACAGACCGTAATCGGCTCTTTAATTTGCCTCGCGGTTACGGAAAGTATACGAGTGTATGTAGATGACGTAAGTATATTGTGACGCTTTTACGGAAAAGAACGAAAATAATTCCCGCGAGTGTAGAGCATTATATACCTGTTGTCCGAGGGACGAGCAGAACCGACAAACGACGAAAAAGCATCCCTCTTTGACTTGCTAATTTTGAATTGGTCCCGTGGCGGGTCGAATCATCCTCTTTCACATACACCCACACATACGATCTCACGTACAATTATTATCGATGTGGTTTACGCACGAGGTGAACCAGTGTCGCGTTTCGACTTTCCCGTGGTCTAATAGAAAGAGAAAGAGATAAAAGGGGTAAAGAGGGGGGAGGGCGGGAGAGGGAGAGAAAAAGCGGGCGCGTGGCTTTTGTTGAGAGAAATTTTCGTCGCTGGTAAACGTATTGTGTTCTGCTTCGTTCCATCACGCCTCGCCAATATCCATCGATTCGAGCTTTTGTCGCATGCTAAAACCCCGCGATATGAATCGAAATGATTAATTGAATATCGGTATCCTACGCTGGGTTGCGAGCGAGAGCAATCGATCTCGACATTGATGTAGCTTTTCTGTTAGCTCAGGTGGCCGGAATGTAGCATAAAATAAAAATAAAAAAAGAATAGAAAAAAAAAAGGAAAGAAAGGATCAGACAAAAAGTACATGCCTCGTAAATGACTCACCGAAGTACGAAGAAGTAGAGGTTAAAGGTAACGGTGGAAATAAGGATTTGGAGTGAGAGGTGAGACGGGGAAGAGTGGTAAAAGTTTATGTAATGTTCGTTATTGCATCGCACCCCCGTTCGGAAACACGTCGAGCCGTCTTGGAATTATAAAGTACCATTAAGGACGAGTTTATCCTTAAATGCGGTGCAAAAGGGCAACACTTCCGCGATTTTACCTCGAAGTTTCCTCGTTAAGTCGCTCTCGATGCTTCGCCGTTGGAACCAACGAAGGAAGCATGGAAGAAAGCAACGAAGCAACGAAGCAACGAAGGAAGCAACGAAGGAAGGAAGGAAGGAAGGAAGGAAGGAAGGAAGTTTCGGACTCGAGGAGACGAAGGAAAAACGAAGATCGATTCAACGTCTTTCAGCCATCCTCCGACTTACAATCTCGAGTTAGACGAGTTAGAAGCAAAAGGGAACAAAAAGGACGGATTACTCGAGCAAACTAAAAGAGATCGAAATACGATAAAAGTGTTCCTTTAATTTTTAAAACGACCAAACGACTTAAAATTTTCTTTTTTTTTTTTTTTTTTTTTTTTTTTTCAAATCTTTCGACATTGATTTTCATGATCGCTTATAAAACAATCAAATATGTTTTTTATCAAATATATTTAAAAAAAAATCTTTTGGATAAAAAATAGACAATTTTGTTATTATAATATAATCATCGTTTAACTGCAGTGATATTAAAGAATACTTTTGAATTAAAGTGTACGCGTCGGTAGGCAGTAAAGTTTGCTTTCTGCGAGGCAGGGCTTTAAGAGCCCTACGTAAGCACCTACGAGTGGCCTCGACAATCCGTGAATCAACGTGCATCAGCCACGACAATGGCTGTTCGAGGTCTCCAAGAAGTCGTCGTTGATCGATGTAAATGCACTTTCAGCTACGAACAACGACCAGAGAGTAGTTGGAGTCTATTCTCCTCCCCCCCCTCTCTCTCTCTCTCTCTCTTTTACTCTTTCTCCATCCTAAGTAATTGTGTGACCATGTCGATCCATCGGTATAACGAATAGTACAAACGATTCTTTGTGCCCTGCGAAACGGTCATTTAATGCTCGTAACTTTTTGACCTCTCTCTTCTTTTTTCCCCCTTTTATATTATTCTCAAAAGAGAGTCGTTGAAAGTTGACGTCGTGACAGGTGAGATAAGGTCTCTATACATTGACTCGAGATTTAATGAAAGGTTTCGCTGCAGTCGAGGACCGACGGATTTTATTTAAAACTCAAAGGCACATTAAAATATGAATGTAGGCATGTACACGAAAATAGAAAATTTTAACGAAAGATAAGTGTCGTTGGATCCTTCGAAAAAGTATCTATTTTCCGTTATCTTACAACATTATATTCAACATCGACTCTAAGGAAGATTGAAAGGGAAAGAAAGAGAAGGAGGATGGATTGATGGAGTGACAAGGCATATCTCCCTGGTTTACGCGTTCACACAAGCCGACCATATCTGTATCTATAAATACGAACACCAAGGAGAATAATATAATTATCTCCGTGATGTATGGAGGCACTCATCCATTTCTTAGCCGTAACATTCGTCATGCGACGCAGATGACGCCGACCTATTCGTTCGTTCCTCCTCCTCCTCCTCCTATTACTCTTCCTCCGCCGCTTCCTCCTCCGAGTTATTTCGCCTCTCCAACGTCGCCCTTTTCTTTGGCGGCGCCTTTCGAAGTACCCTGGAGTTAATAAAAAAATTATTTTTAAAATAGACACCCCCCCAACGGTGGTAGTGACACTCATATCCTCTCAAATTTCCTTTCTCTCTTTCATTTAGTTCACCCAGAATATCGAACAACATTTTATTATTTAATTTCGAAAGGTACGAATTGAATGCAATTATTGATAATTTATTTATATATGTTATTCATTGTATTTATATTACTTTATAATTAGTAGAGATTGGAAATGACTCTTGTATGGACATTTTCTATCCAGAGAATATGCACTTGTCGGTGTAGTCTCTGCCATTATTTTCAAAACTTATTTTTACGACGATTTAACGAGCATATACAAGTTCTTAATTCTTATTTCCTTTTTAATATTTTATCACGTTCAATTGGCGATAAATTTTCGTCAAATGTTTTTTCAAATTTTTATCACGTTCGTTTTTAGTGACATTTCGCATGATAACGTAGCCGTAACAAGTCTTGTTAATTTTTGTCGAAACAATATCAACCGGAAGACTGCCGTTTACCTTTAGCCGGAAAAATAATAACGCTGTTTGCAAAAGTACAGAATGGTATCGTCGTTGTGAGTATCGGTGATGAAAAACAGTACCGAGCATGTCCACGAATCAAAATTCGAGATTTTACTTTGTCATTCGGTATGCTATCAGCAACGACATGGTAAAAAGCAATGTTTTTCAGATAGTTGTTTTACAGGCTAAATCATCGAATACAACCGAACGAGTAACGTGTTATTCTTTCTTTTCGACCGTTGCATACATAATTCTTCACAAAATGTATTCACCCAGTTTTATTTCCATTATCGGAAGATTATTTTTCTAATTGTTCAATTCGTTTCATCTAAAATATATCAGTACGATGAATTTAAACCATAAACACATCTTTTAACAAGTGTATTATCGAATTGGAAGATAAAGTCAAGTCTAGGCATGCATATAGAGAATCGAAGGGGAGGAAGAATACAGGCCATGGGTCTCTTAAAGAGCAACGCCTTCTGACATTATACGCTGGAAAAACATTAGGGTCGCATGAAGAGCCTAATAGCAGAGGAAGCATATATCTTTGACGCCTTGTTCCAATATCAAATACGTATATTCGTTCTCTTCTACGATTCGTCGTCTCGATAACTTCTCTCCTCTTTCTCTCTCTCTCTCTCTCTCTCTCTCTCTCTCTCTCTCTCTCTATCTATCTTTCTCTCTCTCTCTCTCTACATGCAGCAAAAGTTTCAACACTGCACGAGTGACGAATATTAGTGCCAAGAGACGAAGGTAACGTCGTCTAATGAGTAGACCGCGCGAGGAAGGCGTCATCAAGAAGCGTGTATGGAGTTCTCAAGAACGGTGAGAAAGACGAAACGACAAGGAGTTTGGATGGAGATCGTGTACGTGTACGTGTATGTGTGTGTGTGTGTGTGAAAGAGAGCGAGAGAGAAAATGTTCGTTCTAGCGCGAAAAGGGGTTTCAGCTTTGCAGCTTGTTAGTCGAAATCGTTCTTCTACCGACAGTCGTTTTCGTGAATGTCGAGTTAACGTCTATTTGCCGGATCAGAATAAAACGGTGTAGGTGGTGGAAGACGACGAGAGGATACCATTCTAACACCTTTTACCTCTCTCTCTCTTTCTCTCTCTTTCCTTTCTTTTCCTTTTCTCTTCGCTTTCTCCGTTCATCTCTTAGGAATGTTCGAGAGTCGGTAAAATCGGCGTGCAGCCGCCGGAGAATTTATCGTTTGCCTAGGCAAGAGGACGACAATTAGCTCGAAGTACCCTTGGCAGGAACGCTAAGAGATAGAAAGAGAGAGAGAGAGAGAGAGAGAGAGAGAAAAGAAAAAGCATCCTTTTAACCTCGAAGACGTAGCCGTTTACGAGTTCAGAGTTTGGAATCGCTCCGGTTTCATGCTACTCGAAGGAACTAATTAGATAAAGGTTGCTCGTTCTGGTCGTTCTTTTCCATTTCTTTTCTTTTCCATTCCCACCTCTCGAAATTTTCCCTCTTTCTTTCTTCTTCTCTGTCGTTTTATATCTTTATTCCATATTATCTATCATCTTGAAGTAAAATTTTTACTTTCTAATGCTTTTCTGTTCTCGCTTTATCGTAAATCTATATATGAATCTGTATACAACATATATTAACCATTTCAATCTAATTTTTCCATTCCAAGTTCTTTGAATTGAATCGAAAGTAATAAAACTTGTCCGACCACGTGCATTAACACGTAGACAAATTTATAGAATGAGTCATAATATTCTGAAGGACGAATGACGTATTCGCAAGAGTCGTAGTAATAGTTAGTAATGTAGTAAAGTAAGCTTCATTGGCCCTATGCTTTTAACTTGTACATTAGCCTTTAAGTACCTTTTCTCGTCGATATAGGATAAGCGTGAAAAAAATAAAAAGAGGAGGAGAGTTGCACTCTCGACAGGGACATAAACGTAGGAAAAAAAGAAAGGAATAGAAGGACTATGTTCTTGGAGAAAAAATATCTTTAGTGAGATCGACACAACGTTTTATATGTTCAACGTCGTAGAAAGGTATTTATGGTCATACGTTATTGATTTTAACGAGTCAACGAAGAAAACTGGCATTTCCTTCTGTTACGATCGTACCGCGTTAATAGATTTGTGACAGGATTATAAAAAGACGTAAACTTTTCAAGGAGCGACTCACTATATCACATAATAATAACATAATTTTTCTTGATACTTTCGTTATCAATTTCATTTTACTTCAATAATATCAGATGTTTTCATATTTTCAGATAGATAGTACGACTTCAATTTGTCAATAAACGACGTAAAAAGCTAATGATTATCTCGAAAGCTAATAACTCGTCGTAAAGCGCATTACGTACATTATATTGCGAATTCGAAAAGCAAATTTAGCTTCGGGCCATAGCTCGCATCAATATGAAAGGAACCGTGTTAAGCCGCTGTCTTTCAAGCATCAGCTTCGTGTCCAACTTGGTTGCTGTAATATCCCTATCCTGTTGCGATTATGGTACCACTTAACTGCTCGCCTTAACGAGGGCACTGATCTCTTTCTTTCTCTTCTTTCCTCTCTCTCTCTCTCTCTCTCTCTCTCTCTCTCTCTGTCTGTCTGTCTCTCTCTTTCTCTCTTTCTCTCTCTCTCTCCCTCTTTTTCGTCCGTTAACATTGACCGGTACCGAAAGCGAATTTATAGAATGCTTTTCGTCTCGTTGCCTTTCGCTTTGCTCTCGCAGGCGAGGTTCGCACGTTCCTCCCACTTTCCTTTTTCCTTTCTCGCTTTTTATAAAGCTACCGATCTTTTTTTTATCAGCCGTAAGAACGATCGGAATTTCGCATCACGAAACATTGCCTTTATATACATAATTCAAACATCTTAAAAGCTATTTAATTCGAGAACCTGAGAGAACAACGTCAATTAAAAAGACGAGTATTTCTATTACTTGGAAACTATTCATTAAAATAGGAAGGATTCGAGTGGAGTATTATTCGGACCGCCTATATTTCAACATAATTGCGATATAATTGCGTTCGTTACTTTATTAATTACCAAATTATAAAAATAAAAAAAGAAAGCATTTCATAGAAATTTTACGAAATCGAAAAATCTACTTGAAGAAGAATCGAACGAACGATCGATCGATAGATAGATCGTTTCATTTCGAATATAGGTCGTCATTTCCTTTCTCTCTCTTGTAATTCGAATTCGATGACATTGAATCAGAGGAGCCAGAGAAATGCTTTTCATTGGCTCCATTCGCTTTCTGCTCGCGTGCAACTCGCACCTTCGATCTCGCCTCATTTCCTCTTCCTCCCGACCCTCGCTCTCTCTCTCTCTCTCTCTCTCTCTCTCTCTCTCTCCGTATTTCTCTCTCAATCCTTTCGATGGTTGGTCGCTGATACCGAGGCTCGCTGGTGGATAGACTAGCAAAGCTCGAATCACACCGAACGAAGTAGGAACTCTCGATGTTCGATGAGTTTCGTGCTCTCGTCGCAAAAGCAGACGATTCGTCTCACCTACTCTCAGCATTGAACCCACCTCTCTGGCTAACGCGATTTCTCTCCATTCCAGAAGCAAACCGCCATAAGGACCGTGCTAAGGTTCGTAAGTGCTTCGCCTCGAGCTTACCGTTCGTTCGATCTCATGAGATGTATGGTGAGAACATTCTCTCTCTCTCTCTCTCTCTCTCACACATACACACACACACACATCTCGTCTCATCTCATTTCCTTCAAGAGAATTAGGTTCTTCCGTACATTACGCGTAGGAACGTGCATAAGTCGCACCGAGTGATAATTCATCGACACTCGTCCCTGTTCCTACGCCTCTTTATCCGAAAGGATAAGTCGAGTCTTTTACTTTGATTTACCGATTACTTTCTTTCTCATACTTAGTTTCATGTAACTGTGAAACTTATTCAATTGTTATTATTATAAAGAATGAATGAAGAGGGAGAGAGAGAGAGAGAGAGAGAGAAACCCCCATGCAATTTCAAACGAGCTAGATCTCGGGAAACAAGCTTCGAGATAGATGCAATCTCTGAATTTGAATTCCACGACGGCCACGGTGATGGCGATGGCGATGACGATGGTCGATGGTTATGAGGCCATACGCGTTTTCTATCCGATCTGGTGTCTTGTCCAATGCGGGCAGAAGCCGCGAAAGAAAATGGAGGATGTGTATAAGAAAAGACGAGTGAGGGAGCGAGTGAAGAGACAAAGAGACAAAGAGGATATATGTAGACACGCTGCTCCAGCAAGCTGGTCGACTCCATCTTGTCTTATCGTTTCTCCTTCCTTTTATTTTGATTCATTTTCTCTCTTTTCTACATCGTCGTGCGTTGTCGCTCTTTGCGTCGGCATTTCATCGCCCACGCATACGAGAATCCAGTCAGCTGGGAAGAGAGCAGTCTCCTCTTCTTTCTCTTTTCTTCGCTCCTCTGCTTCGAGAATAACACGTGCAGGATATATCGTGTGCCAGTCTTGTCCAGCCTACGTATTTATGGTATCCGTGCGTAGCGAGAGAACGGAGGCACTCATTTTTCTCATTCTCTCGTATACACGTAAATTATTGTTATTGTTATCATTATAAAAAGCTATTCCTTTTTTCCCCTTTACTTTTTATTTCTCTCTCGGTGAAATGGAATTCCGTATGGTTTTAAGTATAGACTGGGGGCCATGTATTTACATATGTCGACGATGGGAATAATCTTCGATCTTACGCAGGTATTTGCCAGCGTAACAAAGAAAACAATTGGTTTCTCACGAGAACGCGGGCTCGTGACCTTCGCGACGATAGTGTCGCTGTAATTAGGGAAATTCATTCGTCGGTGCGTGCCGCGTTCCTTTTGATCGAACGATAATTAAAGGACCAAATGGCCTCGGAAGGAAGAGTTTCTAACAAGAGATCTGATGAAAAGACGTTAATGAACGAGTAGTTGGTCTCATAGTACGAGGAGGAAGTCATTAACTCATCATGTATCTTTTCGTTTGCGTGAAATTCGCTTCGAAAATGAATCCGATTTTATGTTCAACTTTTCTTCTTTTCGTATTTTTTCATCGTTAAAAGACACTTTTTTTAAGCTGTGTTAGAAAATCGACGAGATAAAAATGGAAAAGGATTTCCAGATGGATTCTTGTCTAGCATTTGCGAAAATTCGTATTTACGTTGGTAAGGAGAGAAAGCTTCTTCACCCACGTTTCTTGTTTCAGTTCTTCCCCTTCTTTTCGGATTTTCAGCGATGCGTTTGACGCGTCAAGGATGACGCGAAGTCGATGGTAGTTCGTGCTCTTCTTCGAAAATACGTGAATTCTGTTTCTCTCTCTCTCTCTCTCTCCCCTCGTCTCTTCATCGAACGAAAAGAAAGAGGGAAGAAGAAGAAAAAACAGAGTTACTACAGCTGTCTGAGGATCCTTCTTCCTTGTGCATTCCCTTCGATTGGAAATTTGAGTTTACACTAGAAACTCGGCAGCGTCTCGTCTCGTGTAGGCCGATTTTACGTATAAACGGGGAGCCGATATTTGACCATTTTCCTTTCCTTGTAAATGTGGGCACGGGTCTTTCGCTTGATCGATGCCGTGTTTTCTAATCTCCGTTACTGCTATTTATAATGTTGACAAAGAAGGAGCGAGTTCATCGATGCAGCTGTCGCGAAGCTATTAGTACTGTCGGCCGACCGAGAAATAAATTACTTTGTTCTATCTACAAAAATAAATCTCTCTCTTAACTTTTGATAAGCAAACTTGTTGATTATCTAAATAGAAAAAGATGTGGATAGCTTTTTTTTCCAAAAATTAATAAGAAATCTCTCTCTATCGAATCTAAAAAATCATTTCGTATAAAATTCCATGAATTTACTTAGGTGTTCATTGAACGTAAGTCTTCTTTAATTTTCGTCTTTTTTTTTTTGCATTTTCTTTTGTTTACATAAAAGGCAGCTAGATTTTTCAGGCAGGACGTATCCTTACAAGCGTCCACTCAAAAGGGAGAAAAAGTGAGAAACCATAGAACCGTCGAGTTTCGCGACGGAACGCGGAAATTCGAACGCTTATACCTTTCTGGTGAACGAGCACTATGACGGGGAATGCACGATGGCCGACCACTCGCTGTCGCATACATGGCTTTTCAACATCCAACAGCGTGAGAACGAATGCTATAACGATATAGTTGCTATGTTATATCGTAGATCTCGACAGGATTGCGAAAAAAAAGAACTGCGTCTCTATCGCTAATGAATGCAGCACATTTTTTTTTATTTCTTACTTCCTTTTCCTCACTCTCTCTCTCTCTCTCTCTATCTCTCCTTTCATCTTTCTTTTTTTTTCGTCTCGTCATTTTTTGATTAAATAACTTGCGACTCGATACCGCCAAGACGAAGAATGAAAGTACTAACAATAAGCAAACCAATAAGCGGAGAGAGGGATAGAGATATATGCGTGGCGAAATATCTGACTAGATGTGTGTCATATACATATATACATATATACATCCATCCGGTATAAATAAAAAGAAAAAATGAATGTTTGCTGAGAAGTCACATTGTATCTCAAAGAACAAATTTTTTACCGCTTGATAAGTTGACAATTCTTAATTATTGATTGCTATTATTTAATTTATATAACAAAAGAGAGACTTTACGAACGTTCTCAATTTCATTTCGCTTTATCGATCATCTTGTTTCGTTGTCTGTACCCGAGACAGAAATTAATACTTGATCTTTTCAATTTATTTAAAAAATTTTGATCCTTTTCGAACGTTCCTTGTTCTCGAATAATTTCATTTAAATTCTCATTATAAAATATTAATTTCTGATTATTTCCGTTCGGGTCGAACGAACAAACGTTCTTATTATGGAACTTTGATCTATCCTAGCGATTTTCCCTGACTATTTGATTATTTTCTATATTCAATTTTACTATCGTCCTGCCCCTTTCCGTTCAATCTCTTTGAAATCACCTTTTACGTCGTCGATCTAATGCCGGTCTCGCGTTACGAACGATATACGGTGTTGCTCCTTTACTCGCAACCGGTCGTTACATAATTATCGTCATTAGGTAGTTTACCTCTCTAACACGCAGCCGATACACTTTTAATTAACGACTATGAGAATTTGAGGCGACGCCTTATACTTCCTTCATGTCCGTACATCTATACATATATACGTACGTACGTACGTACGTACGTACATATCTAAAGAATCCAATCTAATCGCTGAAGTAGGTCAGATCGTAAAGAAAATGACAGCTGAGCGGATTTACAAATTAGCGAGGAGCTCTCTGTTGGTTTATGGAAGGAAGAAAGAATCGCCACTCCGTTTTAATTAAGCAATCTTTCGTACGTACGTTAACAGATATCAAATTCCAATAATTATTTCTTTTATATATAATGACAGTAATGAGAAGATAAATCGAATTAGAAAATTATATCGCGATATAATTTTCAGGGAAATTCTGATAGAATTTCAATTGGGCAAGTAGGAAGGATTTCGTCGTCCCAATATGATTGAAATTAATTTGGATGGTGAAGAAAAGGACGTTACATTCGGTCGGGCACAATCGAATGACCCGATTCGATATAATAAAGTGATTTGGCCGGAGAAAGAAGGACGTTGAAATTGATTTACAAATTAGGTATGACGGCTCGTGTGTAATCGATAAAAGGAAAAATCGTGGTAAGTGGAGCAGAAGGCTGGGTTCTCCTCGTCTACGCTAGCGTAGTATCGAGCGATTTGCGGTAGGAAGAAGGAAGGATCGCGCGACTGGAGCGCTGCTGGGGGGACGAGGAGGAAGGTTAAGGAGGGAGTACTGGGAGGAGGATGTGGGAGAAGGAGTTACGGTAAATTGATGGTCGTGTCACGGTGTTTAATACGCTCGAACGGTTTATATGCGCTGTGCGTGCAATTTTCCATAGGAAAAAGCTCTCGGGGCGACCTCGTCCTTTTAATCGATCACATCGTCGATCACGATGACGAAAGAAAACGAAGATAGAGTTCATATGCCGATTTATAAGCTGATGTATAGTAACGATTCGTTAAATATCGTTGCAATACGTATTATATAAGTACACGATGAATATTTATGAGAGAGCATACCATATATAAATGTTTTTATAATAAACATTTGCCTATACGCAGCGATGTATGTACTACGTGCAAACAGAAATTTCATCGTTTCGTTGACTTGTAATATAGGTTTAAATGGTACTGGGGGAAAAGTGAACAAAAGAATTTGCTTTTGAGCTAACAATGAACCGAAAGGAATGAGTAACAATATCTGCTCAGCGAAAGTTAGTTAGAAAATTACACAACGAACGATTTAGTCTAAAAACAGAACGACGAATATAAGCAGAAGAGAAGATGAAGAAGGAAAGAGAGAGAGAGACGGAAAGAGCTTTCTTCGTAGTAAAGCAGCGAGAAGGCGACACAATTCGGACAACGTTCCTTGAAATACCATCGTGGTTTAAGAGACTTTTTAAGAACCTTTCTCTTTACCTCCCTTCTGTCCTTTCCTCCTTTCTTTTTCTCTACCCTTTTTGCATGCCATCATGCATGTACTTCCTCTTTTCGAGTCGTTTAAATTGTAAGCTCACTTTCTTTTTCGCGAATAATCTTACCGTAATGATTCATACGCACAAAAGTCGCAACCTTTGCATTTTAGACATTTAAAATCTTTTCTTTCTTTTCATCATACGAATTTAATTTTAATTTAGTTATATTTGAAACTTATTTCTTTCCTTCTCGTCTAGACACTTTTTCTTTTCGAAAGGATTATAATAATTTATTGTTTTTAAATTTCACGATTGTTAAACAACATCTCTTCGATCGAGTTTCAAGAATATTGCCATTATGTCATTAACGTTTCCGCATTTATTACTTACATAGGAAGAAACTTGTCGCGTACTAGCATAAATAAATGCATTCGCGCGTACTCAACTTCTGTCTATTTGCCTCTGTTGTTACGAGTTGCGCCCGTAATACATGCACCTTCCTCGTTTTCAGTTCTTACTCCAGTTACTAATGTTGTTATACTTCCATTTGTTCGGTTCTCTTAAGGGATCTGTTCTCTATTCCATCCCCCCTCTCTCCCCTCCCTTCTCACCACCTCCCCCCCCCCCGCTGTCCTCGTTCTCGTACTCAGTTGCAGCGACGAGCAAAAGGCTCGTTTCGCTTCTCCCTCGACGATACATCCCTTTCTCTCTTTCTCTCACCCTCTTTTTCTCTTCCCTTTTGCCGACGTGTAATTTTAATAGTCTCGGCATCGTCGCCGACGCCACCATTCAACGTCAAAAAATAAATATTACATCTAGACGTACATATGTCTGTATAGCAAATAATATTCATTAAAAAACGTAGAACGGAGAATGAAGGATCGAGTAATTAAATACAACGCTTTGATCTCTCGGCGAAGATGAGAAAATGATACTTGACTGAAAAAATGTGTCTTGTTATCTTAACATTAGAATTCGAAATTACAATTCGAAACTCAATTCTGCAGAAGAAAAATTTCCACTCGCAAACCTCCTATTTATATATAAAATTTATAAACTAATTTTTCAATCTTGAGTTACAAAAATGGCGTGTTTTATTTTGAGAGGCTCGCTTCTTTCAGATCGTAAATTCTTTCTCTCCTCGTGCTCATGACTCCTACCGTCTCTTTGGTAAGCATCCGTTTTTCTGTTTTCTCTCTCTCTCTCT
This sequence comes from Vespa crabro, assembly GCF_910589235.1. Taxonomy (NCBI): domain Eukaryota; kingdom Metazoa; phylum Arthropoda; class Insecta; order Hymenoptera; family Vespidae; genus Vespa; species Vespa crabro. The sequence continues at coordinate 11,648,074 of NC_060959.1, forward strand.
CTCTCTCTCTCTCTCTCTCTCTCTCTTCCCCTTGATCCTGTGAGCGCGGAAAAGAGGAGGATGACGACGAGGTCGACGACGAGAACGCCGTTGAGAAGGGGAAAAAACGACGGTTAACCGCGCGCGGTCGTCCGACGTTGACGCCGAGCGTCGTTAAAACGTTCCACCCTCGACAACCGACATCCTTCCCTTTTTCTCTTTCCTACTCATTCTATTCGTAGTCGCGTGGATCGTGCGTTTTAAATTGAAATAATCCTGATGGAACGCTCTCAAAATGTTGTCCTTTTCCCCAAAATTATATATACCTTTTTTATTTATTTTTTTCTTTTTCTCTCTTTCTTTCTTTCTTTTTTCCTTTTTCTTTTTTTTATCAAACTTTGTGCGATCTCGACTAATACGATTATCGTTTATTTATTATCCTATTCGCGAGAGTGTTCCGAAAAATTGGTTGCCAGTGGATTTCAATTCTTTCCTTTCGATTTTATATCAAAAAGAATTTTAAATAACGCCGTTCCATTTCGGTGCATGTGCATCGTTTTAAAGTAGAATCCTTCTTTAAAATTAAATGATACTAATATCACTGAACATTAGCATGGCTTTAGCCGGAAAAGTATCAACGTAATTTTCAAGTTCTATTCGCGAAAATCTTCCATTTCACCTTTCTCGACGCGTTTCTACTTATTTCCACTTTGCACTTGCCTGCATCTCTCTCTCTTCCCTTCGTGCACCAGAGGAAAGCTAGTCGTGTTTTCATTCATCGTCTTCCTCCATCTTAAAATAAAGCTATGTTACGCATAGTCGCATTTATAATAAACATAGTCAACGCACGACTTATTATTTTGCTTTCTCACCTTTGCACTCATTTTCCTTATTGCATTCTTTTTTCTATCGCTAAAGATAAAGAAGGAAGGAGAAATAGAAAGCGACAGTAAACCACAAATCGTCGGAGGGTGACTCTCGTTGCATCGTTAGAGCATTCACCCTGCAGTAGATTCGGTTTCAAAAATGAGAAAGTAAAATAGAGAAAGGGTGAAAGAGAGGGAAACAGAGAGACGGAGAAAGAAGAGAACACGATTTAAATTTAAATAAGCGCGACGAAGCTGCAATAAAATATAATTAAGTTCACCCCACGGAGCCGACGGACGGGGCACTGAAGTGGCGCGGAAAGGACACGCCGAGTGGGAGAGTAAAAGTGCTCGGAAAACAGAGAGAGAGAGAGGGAGAGAGAGAGAGAGAGAGAGAGAGAGGGGAAGAGAAAGAAAAGAGCGCGAGTCGAGAGAGGCTGAGGCCAGAGAATCTGGAAAAGGAAGAACGAAGAGAACCTCTCTTCTGGTCCTTACTCCTTCTTTCTTTTCTTACCTCATACACGGGGTGTCCGACGACATTTTCGTTTCGCCGAGCGTTACGAGAATATTGCTCTCCTGGGATAATTAATCGTTGTTTCTTGTCTCACCCTAGAAGAGAACAAAACATATAGACTTTACGAGGAATACGAGGTATCGAATAAAAGAATTCGATATACATTATGATACAGGTTGTTTGTCGAGCGACAGGTTCGTTAATCAATTCATTCAACGATATTTACTTAATCAGATTTAATACCTTTGCAAATCGAACAGAGATTAAGTTTTTGTATTAGCACGATTGATCGTTTCTCGTGTCATTTTCTCATTACTATTGGACAAATATTACTATGTACGCTTAAATGCCAGATACTTTCGCGCGTGATATCCAGTCGACGCGTCCGCGTCGATACGCGCTCGAACGACATCCAGTCGACGTGAATTGTTGCGTTTGGACCAGCTTATAATGTAATTTGTCGACGCGGTACGGTCGATATGCTTCGACGTCATTTTGCGGCGCGTTTTCCTCTTTTTTTGAGAATGCCTATTTTGTCGAAAAAAAAAAAAATCGGACAATCGAGTTTTGCGTTCGGTACGATTCGAAAACGAATTCGCTAGATATCGTGAATTTCGTTTCTTTTTTCATTTCTCCCCGCTCCCCTCTTTTTTTATTTCCAGCGAATGTGAAAAAAATGAAAAATCGTCGAACATTGTAATAGTTAGACATCGAAAAGGATTCGTTTCACAAGAGAAATAGAGGCAGAGATTCCATTTGTTCGTCAGGAACGTTTTGTATTTTATGCGAAAATATTCGAAGCTACGCGAAAACTGACTGGTTGCGGTAGTAGTAATAAAGGCTAAAAAAGACACGATATTTTGGAGGCACCCTGTATACTCGCCGCGTATATCAGTGTAAAGAGCAGGGGTCCAGGGTATCACGTCGCTACTTAACTTGACGGACTTAATGGCCGGGCGTAATGGGCGTAGCCGCGAGAAAAAAAAGACGTAATTAAGAGTAGAAGGGAGATTCCGGGGTTGCGAGCTCGAGATTTATGTTGCGCTGTAATTTTTACAAAATCCAGCCAACGCTACCACCATCGCCAACACCCACCAGCGGTACCACCATCACGCTCGTTCTGTTGCCGATGGGGTGTGACGAGAGGAAAAGCGCCGAGAGAGAGAGAGAGAGAGAGAGAGAGAGAGAGAGAGAGAGAGACGAGGAATTTCCATAAAAACGGCTGGTGAAAAGGGTGAGAAAAAATAAAGTACCGAGCGCTTATTTCTTTTAAAGCGTTAATGAGGCGATGCCGATATCGGCTCACGCTCGTTCGAGCAAGCAAGTTGTTTGCTCGAAGCGAAAGAAATTGAAAACACCCGGATGAGAGGTGCCAGCATCACCTCTCCGATATTTTTTCTTCTTACCTTATGCCGCGATCGTTAAGAACGATTAAAAAACGATATTCATAAGAAATTATACCCGATATCTAATTAGAATGAATTTTTTCTATTTTCCATTTCCTTTATAGCTACCGTGCGAGGAAGAACCACTCTTTGAAAGTAATTCCTCTTTCTTTTCACAAATATTTATCCATATGCCACCGTATATATTTTCAACATTTCTCAACTGACATTTTAATTCATTTCCGAGTCTTGGAGAAAGCGAATATTCGACGAAAGCTTTTCGTATCAATGTTAACTATAGAAAAGCTTTATAGATATCCATGATAAGCGAGAAACGGAGCACCGGGTACATTTGTCGAAAGTCCGCGAGCTTTCTTTGTCCGATATCTAGCATTTCGTTCGGATTTTTCTACGTTTACGCGCAGGGTACACTGACCGCTGGACGGATCCGTGATTTATCGTTCTTGATGTGGGTAAAATTGTAAAACCATTCCGAGGATATAAAGATTTACAGACATCGCGCTAACCCCTGTTTTACGCTTTATATCGCCTCTCTCTCCCTCTTTCGCGACGATCTATCTCTTTTAGCACGTCGACTACATATTTTGCCAAGGCAACGATAATAATCTGTACAGTTAAAAAAAAAGAAAAAGAAAAAAAAAAAAAGGAGAAGAAAACCAATCGTAAACTTATGTCTTTTTAATTTTAAATCGAATATTTTGCGGTTCTATCTTTGCTCGAGGTTAAAACTGTCTATAACTTAAACAAGTTCTGCCCAGGAGAAATATAATCATTTGTAACGAGACATTTATTCGATTTGAATCGTTAAAAATCCAACGACAAGATTTCGTACATAAGTAGGATGATCGATCGATCGGAATTTAGCATTAACCTCGATAACTTTGGATACCTGGCTAAAGAGTAATCTGGCTCAAAACCGGTTGCGTTCGAGTTATCGTGTTTCAATATCGGTCCTCCTGGGGCGCCTAAAATCTACCTCGCCTATCTCTTCCAGAAAACTAATTACCTGCACGAAGAAATTCCGCTCCGTTTATCGCCCTCGTCCACGCGTCTCGTTAAGCGACATAGAGGAGAAGAAGAAAGTCCCTATATACTTCTGTTTCGTTACTCCTTTTGTATTTTCTACCTTTTCTATTTTGATTCAAGTCGAGACAGCAGACAGCAGATCGATGGTAACTTTGGCCGATACTTCGGCTAGGCACGTTATAATAGCTCCGACTTTCCTACCAAGTTGCTTCTTCCAACGATACTTCTTTGATCTTCGCGAAGAAAGGCAAACTTTAGTCGAGAAAATGTTTTTATGGACGTGGAGAGCATCGACGAGCCTTCGAGTTCTTTCTTAAAAGTAACGAGAGAATAAGAGATAGATAAAAACAAGCACCGAACTCTGTATCTTCGTTATTGCAAATGTCTACCCGAACAAACCCGCCAACGTTTGGTCGATGTTTCAGTTCTCTTGATAAACTTCAAAGAACGTTGAGTCTTTTTTGCGCTTCAATTCTTATAAAAATCGAAACTTTTGAGTTTGATACAATATGAGACAGGCTTTCTTCCTACTTGTGTAGTATCAGTAATTCGAATTAATTATTTCCGAGTCTCAAAGAATTGCTAAATTTTGAAAAGAGAAGTCTGTCGTGTAAGCTAGCAGGAAAAGGACGATGATAGGTTCGTTTCGGTCCGTTAAGCAATCAAATTATCCTTTTTAATCCATCCACAGTCCAAGGATTAAGTATTATACCAGAAGAGTTTCTTTCGAGACTCGCTCAATTCCATCGACGTTTACATACACTACACGTTCACGCTTTTACACGTTTACACGAGATACGTTCGTTCCTATCGCGATCGTTTGCATTTCCGCAAAGGGCCCAGAGAATATCTCTATGGCGTTACGTCGAATGGGCCCATTAGCATCGGACATTCCATTACATCCTGTCGTAAATAAAACCACACCGTGCGACTCGTTTTCTTCTTTTATTAATCGTTCCGCCGAGAGTTTGCGTGAAGACATCGTGCTTGAATGAATAGAGTGTAGTACTGATTGGATAATTTCAGAAATTATCCAATTAATTTGAAAGATGGGGAGAGAGAGAGAGAGAGAGAGAGAGAGAGAGAGAGAGAGAGAGAGAGAGAGAGAGAGAGAGAGAGATCATTTCTATTTCCTCTTTCTCCCTCTTTCCAAAGGCTATTCCACGTATTCTTCAAAGTATTACACTGCTCTAAATTAGCTTTATCTCGTAGTCTCTAAATCTCCGGATCTCTTAAAGGAATAATCTTTAATTTTTTCGAGACAAGTTAGTCGTTACGCTCTGGCCGAGGATAAAGGCATTTCAAGTCAATTTGTTCTCTCGAATTTTCTCATCCTTCAAAATATTTATTATTAAAATCATCGTGACAAACGTAGTAAAGCGTCTACCTAAATGTGAGAGCGAGACGTTTGAAAAGCTCCACGTTGGCCGTGCCGACGAATTATTCGACCGCACACACGTAAGTACATATGTACTAGGTTCACATAGAAATAGATTCAAACATAGACATGTAGACGCACGTAGAACGGGAATGTAGATACATAGACATAGCAAGCGAGCGAAGTAAAGGAAAGCGAATACGCGAACTCGAGCGCGTTTACCTCGGGAAATGCCCCAGTTACGCCGTCATATAGTACATCGTAAAAGTTGTCTGCAACGTGGAACGTCACGAAGTTTAGTTCTTTTTTTCTTCTTCTGCTCGTCGCTGTTGTCTCTTCCGTCCTCTTTCTCTTTCTCTATTCCGGTTTTTTCTCATTCGTGCTTCCATACGAAAAGTAAAAATGGTGGTACGCCGACGACCATTAATAGCAAAAGGTTATTTTTACACCTACCTTATATATCTTATATTTTCCCTTCAATATTCTTGAGCCCATTATCGTTCGATTTATATTATCGTACAAATTATTTGATTGAACAGATATTCGTACCTATCGAGAATCTAATACATATGTATTTTTCGGTAGATTTCACATTTTAAATCTTCTTTATTTTTAAAGACATAAAGTTTAATTTATCGAAATCGATTTTGTTATATCGATAGTATCAAAGGGTATAGTTATGAAATAAAGGGCATTTTTTTCTTTAGAACAATTCTTTGTTTCAATCCTCTACGATTTTTATTCCCGAAGATAATATCGTCTTCGATATATTCTCATTCATAATTCTTCGATAGTATACCTGACCGTAGTGCTTACGTCGGCCAGCCGAGAGAGGCTCACGTAAATTCCTGGAATTTAAGTAGGTTATTAAGTATATCAATGCACTTCTTTAATGAAATTATATAGATCAGTGTATCAACGAAACGATCTCTCTGGAACTAGGAGCCTTAAAGACTCGAAATAAAAAAAAAATATTAAAGCATTTATTTCCCTTTTATCCTTTGATTATACTGTTAATAACAATTAACGATTTGTTATAAACAATTTCTTACAAAAAGATTTCATAATTAATTTCGTATCAAGCAACGCTACATAATCCATGTATAAATAATTTTTATAAATAATTTTTCGTAAAACAATCCGCTCTTTATCATGTAGATAAAAAAAGCACGATTGAATATTGGAAATGTTCACGTGGATATTTGAAACGTGGTAACGAATTGAAAAATTTCATTTCGAAGCATATTCGTGTATTTTTATAAAATATCGAATTATATAATACGCAGCGATATATAAACTTTTTTTTACCGAGTTTGATTATTTTCTTTGAGTTATTATTATCGTGTACATCGATTACTAATGCACGACGAGGATTCAAATGTAAGCAAGTCGAATATGTATTTATCACGAATCTTCATCTCAAGCATATGTAAATTATCGTATCGAAGAAGCTGCGTCCTCTTCGACATCATTATGAATTCCACCTATGGGCTCCACCTTCTTTTTCTCTTTCTTTCTCTCAATTTTTTTTCTCTCTCTTGTTTCTTACTCGCCTCCTCTTCTTCATCTTAGTAATTTTACACCATCGGCCGATAGAGTCTTTTGCGACTCGAAGAGTAATTACGAGCGATGCATCTATAAACACCACCCACGATCGCCCACGTTCTGCTTCTCTCTCTCTCTCTCTCTCTCTCTCTCTCTCTCTCTCTCTCTCTCATGTTTTCTTTACCCTGAGAACGCCTTACGTGCGAAAGCAGAAAAGGAAAAAGGAAAATAAGAAAAGGACAAAAAACAGAAGAAGAGAATCTAAGAGCGCGTCCTCTTAGACGTGTATGCGTACATGTGACACGCGTGAGCAGCCCGCCTACGCTTCGTACCTTGATCATCCGTGTATACACTTAGGAACAAAAGTTTCGAGAATATTTTCGAGAAAGGATGTGGCATGTCAATTTTATGTCGATGGTAGGAAGGATAGGAGTGAACATTGAAAGGAAATTTGATCCGTTTCTCTATGGCGCTACGACAACTTTCGTCGTTACTTTTTTTATTCGTCAATGCATTTATAACATCTTTTTGATAAAAACATGAACTTCTAGTGCGATTTATTTTCATTTAGGTATGCATATTTTCCTTTGCATAAATAATAATGTCTATATATAGATTAAAGTTTTTCGATGGAGATATGGATCAATGCGAAATGAAATAATAACAGTAGATGGAACGTACTTGCTCGGGAATTACAGCATCGGTAATCATTGTAAATTCAAATATTAATCAATATAGTATTCATCACTCTGTTAACCGAATATGCGACAGATTCAATATATATATATATATATATATATATATGAATAAACAAATTGAGTATTTACTTGCATATCCACGAAGCGCTGTCCTAACTTTTGCCTAGCAATGTACCATGTCCATGCCTATTTGCGCATACGCACACATGTATAACGTGTACAACACGCAGGCGTATTTTGCATATTTACACATACCGGATATACCGTAGCCTCGTAAAGACAGAACTCCGTGCATATTTTACGCTCGCACGCAGATTCGCTCGACGCTGAAAACTTTCGAGAGGGTAGAAATTTTACGCCCGTCTCGATGAAACGCCTCGCATAACGGTCGGCACTCGCGAGTACAAGAGAATTATCGTATGGCCAAAGATTTATCTCTTATTATAAATATACGTTGTGTATGTGTACGCGTGACAGATAAATAAGAAGACGAAGGCGAGAGAGAGAAGGAAGACAGAAAGTTATGCGAAGCGTTCAGCCGTCGAGTAATTCAAGGATTCAAGATTTACAGGTAACCACGGTGACGAACGTCTATCGTTCTCTTTCTGTGCTTGCATACTATCGAAAAGAAGAGAGGAAAGGTATGCTTGACGTTTACGATCGCTCGTAAAGATGACACTTTGCGAAGTATGTTTTTATATGATGATCTTACACCAACCAAGATGTGATGATCCCGTATCCATATTTTAGTAATTGATTGAATATTTTAATTCGGAGGAGACTTAGGTTTTCTCAAAATTGAGAGAAAAAAAAAAGAGAGAAAAAAAAAGAGAAAAAAGCAATAGACGAGAGACGAGAAGAAAAAAAAAAAAGACAGAGAGACGATCAACTTTGAACGTCAAAAAGTTTTCGAGTTTCGTTGAGAATTTCCAAGGGTCGATCCCGTTCGTAGTACGGTGGCGAAGAAGGCGGAGATGAGGACGATAAAAAAAATCTCACGTCGTCGATGGGTCCAGCGTTAAGCCTCATAAGCCGCTTCCTTTTTCTATCCTTCTTTTTACACGCGTTCTTCTCGGACTTCTCGTCATTCTCGAAAGGGGATTTGATCAAGCACCGGTTCTTGAGCACGTCGAAAGATTATATATCAAAGTGACGTTTTCTCGTGCGCGCGATCCGAATGTATCTTAATAAGAATCATAAAAATTATAAAGAAGAGAAAATTTCTCTCTAATTGTGAAACGTAAAATAACGAAAAGAAAAAGAAGAGAACGAGAGAAGAAGAAAATTCTGTTGTAACCTATCAACGAAAGGAGTACATTTCCTTTGATTTCATGAATTATTTTATTTCATAATTAATGTCTTACTAAGGATTCTTTTCTATTTAATGATGATAACGTTAAAATTACTTGAAAATTATTTTTATTTGATTCCATATACTCGTTATAATTCGGAGAGTAAAAGAAAATGATTTGAGTCACATCGAAGAATGTCCAAAGAACAAAGTTTCAAACGTGGGTGTATCTTTGAACGCGAGCTTTTCATTTAGAATGAATGAATGAATGAATGGATGGGTAATAGTAACAATCAGGAATCACTGATTAGAAACAATTACCATACGAATGGGAAATAAGTTTTTATTCATCGAAATCAGATACGCCACGATGTCATTGAAATGTTAATGTAATGCCGTTAACTCCCTAATATTTTAATACAAAATTAACTTAATAGAAATACGAAGGTATACGAAGAAGGTGGAGAAAGTATGAATAAGAATGAAGAAAATAAAGAAACGGGAGTATTAAAGAAACGACGAGCGTGGCGTATCGCTCGGCATCTTTGCGAGATTTATACGTTACTCTGTTACTCGGTTGCCATCATAAACGTCCTCACAAAGGAATTATCTTGCATGTTAACGTAATGCTCTTAATTAAGAATCTCGATGGTGGTTACCAAGACTGCCGTAGAAAAACTTAACCGGTGATGTTACCTTCATCCCTGCGGGAGTGAGAGAAAAGAGGAAAGTAAGATCCTCGTGTAATTATAATTAACTATAATAAAGTTCTTCGAGACTCTTTCTCTCTCTCTCTCTCTCTCTCTCTCTCTCTCTCTCTCTCTCTCTCTACCCTCCTCTCCCCCGCCTGCACCTTTTTCTCTCTTTCCTTTCATATTCTCGCGTTTACGAGTATCTCATAAATAGCGTTTCACAAACGCGAGGAAATATTTTTTAGAATAGTCATCGTAAAACTTTTTTCATATCGCTAATTTATCCCACGACATAAATTATATTGTCGTTCGTGTTTTAAAGTGTTGAAAATATAGAGTAATGTTTTCGTATTACGTATATTATACGGCGTATAAATATAACGGTGTAAAAATATGATACTTTCTGTATGGACTAGTGGTACTTCCTTTCTTCATCGAACGTTTCGTTATTTTACTCGTTTCATAGTTCGTTCGGGGAAATCAAAAGCAAAATGTTCGAGAATAAATTCAAAGTGGTCGCGATTGCATAATAGAAACTAAACGGACATCGGAGAAACGTCGTTTAACGCGTTATAGAGAAAAGACGGTTCTAGAGAGGAAACGAGGAGGAAAAGAAGAGAACCATAGTAAATGGCACATTTCTCCATTTTCCTGGATTATTTGGGCTTTCGACTCTTCTTCGGTGTTTCAATTTGTTTGTCGTCTGAATTACACCCCCGTCGATATTACGAACCCGACGAAAGTCTTTTCACTCCGAATGGAAGCTCTGACCGTCTTAGCTCGTTGAATGCCATCGAATCGGTTTTGCGACGTTCATCAAAAACGTTCGCAAACACTTGGCGCCGAAGCGAGGGTCGATTTTCTTCTCGCTACTTTCTTTCCACAGAGTACCTTATCCCGATGCTCTTGAACTAATAATTAACGCTGCCTATCGGTACACTTTGTAAAATAATCATCTTGAAAAATGAGTTTCATCTTCGTCGTTATCGAGAACGAGCCACGGGAAAAAAAATAAATTAATGAATAATAATACGTACGGGACAGAGGAAGAGAAACGTGGAGACGAGAGTGTATACGTTTGATGAAAGAATGTATACGTTTATTTTTGTGTATACGTTTAACGATATACAGATCAATGATATTATAGATAGAGGTTGCTTCGAGTATAAGTAACCCATTGAACCGTTCGATCTATTCACCGTAATTCCCAAGCACGGCTTGCCTCTCATAATACCATTCAGTGCGCACCACATAACAGCATTATCCACTTGCGCCATGGACCCGATAATGTGCATCGGATTTGAGTTATACGAAGCTCGGCGAGTTATCGCAACGATAAGTGGGAGGAGAGAAGATATAAGAAGGAAAGCCAAAGGAAAATCTTTCGTCGGGAGTCACGAGAAAGGATACTCTCCGTGTCTCGGTAGATCGAGAGACGCCATTGTTGTGGTTATGCTTTACGACGTTGACCTCGCACATGACTCTATACCTATTCTTTCTATTCCTCTTATTCCTTCCGTTCTTTCTCCTTCTCTTTTTCCTCTTGTATTTTTCCTGCTCGATAAGTAATTTGCCGGAGGCCCATTATTCCAAGGTTTTGTTCCTACGATTATAGACAAAGTCTAATAACGACAATTATGTCATTTCTCGGGAATTTGAACGCTCGCGGGTGAAATAGGACAATACCTTCGTTATCCGTGAAACTGAGAGAGAAGGGTGAGAAAACGAGATAGAAATACGGAAAGAGAGAGACGGGGAGTGAGAGAGAGAGAGAGAGAGAGAGAGAGAGAGAGAAAACGCGACCTCATTCCTATCAGATTTCCCGAGAATTCGATGCTGCCGGACCATCAGCATCCTTGTCTCTTCATCTTCTCTCGTCCCTTCTCCTCTTCCTTTTTATCCTCCACATTCTTTTTCCGATGAACGGAAAATCTCGAACGAGAACGCGTGATTCGATGAATATCTTCATCTGCTTTTATTTTATACTCCCGAATCGAGGACATAGGTTCGTTTCGTTTATTCATTTCTCACTTGGTCGTTAAAACAGTTTAAAAAAGAACGCATTTTTAGCTGACAACGAGAATTCGCCAGAGATTGAAATAATGCAATTAACGTGCGAAAATACGTGGATTGTAAGGTTTTCTTCCTAATTAATCCTTTCGATTCAACCCACATCGAGCCTACGTCGACATTTTTTTTCTTATTCTTTTCTTTATTATTGCAATCGAACATCTCGTATAATAAACGTATTTTTTCTTTCGATAATTGAAATGAATTAAATAACGAGTGCGATTTTAAGGGTTAACTTAAAATTGTTATAATCAATCGTTATCGCAATTCTTCGTTTTTCTTGACACACACACACGCACACACACACACACACACATACATATATATATATATATATATATAAAATATTGATATTTAGTTACCACAGAATATTTCGTCACTGGTAGACAAAAATAAGTGAGTTTTCCTTCTCGAAATAAAGAGCAGAATATTTTCGAACGATATTCGAACGGGATAATAACATTATTCGACATCTGCATGCACGAATAGCGATTTAAAAGCATTTATTTCGTGCGATGGCTTCCAACAACTATCGTTCACGATAAAGAGAAGAAAAAAAGAGAGACTCATCGTGGATAAAAGAGAAAATAGGATAAGTCAGGATCGTGCATTCGAATTTGATTTCATTAGAATAATTACAGTGCTATCGATTTCACAATTAATTTCTCGTTGACGAAACGTAAGCGAATGACGAATCCATTTCTCTTATTATCCTTTTCTATTATATTTTATCTCAAATGAGACTCAAATTTTTTATCTTACGAAGACAGTCGAGCGACTTATTCATTTTTGATCGTCTCTCGAATCTCGAATTGATTGCAACTTTGATATCTAGTAAGCTCTCTCCTCTTCTCTTTCAAATGACAGATTTATATGCGCTCCGAGGATGCCCGTAAATCGATTAAAAAGCGAAGCGGAATAACGAAATATAAAGTTGGAAAATCGCGGTGGCGATGGAAGAAGGATTTTTATGATATCGCACGGTCGAACATGGCGATGTGCGAGCGTTAAATATTGCGCACTATATATTATATATTATGTGTGTGTGTGTATATATATATGTATATCAATATATATATATATATGTATATATATATATATATATATATATATATATATATATATATATACACACACACATCAAAGAGAAGTCATAGTCGAGGATTTATCGTCGCGTGCAACGCGACGATCCAAACAGAGACAATCGAACGAACCATGCGTCACGTCGACGACGAGCCGACATTGACAAATCCGGCTATTCGAAAAATCATGCTAGGGATAGACGAAGCGATGGAGTCTTCAAGTACGGAGTATCGAGAAAAGAGAGGAAATAAGCCATTAAAGACGGCTAAATAAAAACTATTTCTTATTCGTTCGATTCGTCGGAGAACAAATTTTCTCAACTCTACTCTCTGGTTATTTTGTTTCGATTTACGATTCTAATTAAAGCAATCAAAAGTGACAGTTTTATTGCACTTAATAAATTCGCATTTAATTATGGAAAAATATCGCGGATTAATCGGTTCGAGTTTAAAAACTCGATGGTGATATTCAGCATCCGACAGGAGACGAGGAAACCGGAAGAAAGCAGTTATTTACGAAGTAGCATCAGCATCCGCCTTTTCTCTCGTCTCTTTTACTTTTACTCCCACTCCCTCAGACTTTTCCTTTTTCCATCCTACTCGTAAAGTTTTTTCTGTTTAACTTGACAACGGCGCGTCGGGAGCCTGCAATCGGCCCGGGTATGTACGGTTGGCCACATCAAACAGACGAGTGCTCTTTGAAGATGATAAGCTCACCGTTGCACAACAATTTAATCTTCACGGTAATAGCGAGCGGACCGGGTCGTAGTTTACGAGGAAGGCCTCTGGAGGTTCCTTCTCTTGCTCTCTCCCTTCTCCTTTCTGTGAAAAAGACAGAAGATGTTTGGTTGTGTGGATGGTTGAGAAAGGCAGTGTTGGAAAAGGAAGAAAAAAACAGAGAGATATGGGGGGGGGAGGAGGAGGAGAAAGTCCATCCAACGTAGAAACAACGAGCCAGAGGACAAACGAGAAAACGAACACATCGTATCATATAATTAGGCACGCTCTCTGCCGTTATAACGAAGTTTGACAAACGACAGCGTACTTCTTCCTCGTTTACTCTCCCGATATATACTCTTAACTTTATCTCGCTTTCTAGATAAAACAAGAGAGAAAGAAATATTAAGTTTTTGAATTTCTTTCTTTCATAGGGTGATCTCATTTATGTTACATTTCCCTTCTATCAACTTTCAGAATTTTCAATTAATCAGAAAATGATACGTTGGTTTAATTTGATAAATTCTCATGGTAACATAATATACCTATGCTAAAATTATTAAAGCGACCCATCTCATTTTCTGATATCGTGGTAACTTCGTTAAGATCTCATTAGGGAAATACGGTATCTTTTACATGAGTTTATGGCATACCTACTATTATTCTTTTCCCTTTATGTTCAAAAATATTCGTCCGAATATCGAAGAAGATAGTATTTTATTCCGTAGTTAATTGGTGAAGCGTATAGTTTTACATTCGACTCTAAGGAGGGAGATAACGAATGTGGTAATGACTTTCTTTCTCTATATCTGACATAGACGCTAACCACAGAGACACATACACTTACCCATTGGCTTTGAATCCTGAAACGTCCTATCATCGTATCCGCAGCGTACACTTAAGCACGAACGATCGATGCCGGTCGCCCGTCTCGAAATGGAGAGACACATCCGCAGGAACGTATCATTCGTGACCTGATCGTCCTCGTCCCCAGTCTCGTCGCTGTCGCTTTGCCGAAGGACCCAGAACGACTGCGAGAGCGTGGCTTGGCTCGTCGCCTGCGGTCTTTCTATCTACCTTTGGAGATCTTCTTTTTTCTTTTAAACGTCTCTCGGAAATGTTATTTCACTCGCAATGAAAAAAATCTTCCTGCATTTTACATCTCGTCATCGAAATTTTCACTAGAACGTTCATTTTGACCTGTATTTATTGTTATACTTCGTTTTTTGACTCGAACGAACGTGTACTTTAGGATTTTTTTCATCGCTCGATCGATCAAATATCGTTTCCAATTATTCCGTTATCTTACATTTCTACATTTCCAATAGGTATTTTAACAGTAATCATATCCTTTTTCGATTTTACATTCGATTCTTTATAAAAAATAGCCGTTAATGGTTAATCGTCGTCTAATAACGTTCCATCATAACGAACCACTGAGTACCGGAGAAGTCCCGTTGATCGTACCAAAATTTATGAAATTGCACGCTTGTGATTTCGAATTGGAGGAATAACGTCGAGGACAAAGACGACGTCTATGGAGATTGCATCTCATTGTCAGTGAACGTTCATCTCAGCGGACAGCAGTCATTGGACACTACAAAGGAAAGCTCGAAATGCGAGAAAGAGACAGAAGCGTCGTTGCCTACATGCTCTCTTGTTGACTAATTAAACCTCTTAGCGTCGTCGTTAGCTACGCGTCAGGCGCGATGCGTTCCGCGTCAACGCGCGCGCACGTTCATAACAGAGAGAGAGAGAGAGAGAGAGAGAGAGAGAGAGATGAATTCAAGAGGACTCCACTCGAGAGTGATGCTGCGGATTAATTCGAGGAAATCTCTGCTTTTCATCGCCTTTTCCATTTTTCTCCCTTTCGTTTCATTCATTTCCTTTTTTTTTTTTTTTTTTTCTTTCTTAATGCAAGCAGCTTTCAGCAAACCGTCAAGAATAAGAATTCAAAAAGAAAAGAAAAATGGATGGAGAAGACAACACCCGTCTATTCTCTTTCTTTTATATCTTTTCCATTTTTCGAAGAATAATGACAATGGCGTCGACTTATTTTCGAAATCTGTATGTTTTCTCGGATAAATCTTGCGTTCAACCATAACGATGAATGAAGTAACGAAGAGAGCGAGAGAGAAAGAGGGAGTGTAGATAGTGGAAAAGAAAAAGGAAAGGGTTGATGATCGCTCGCTTTGATCGCCGATGAAAATTGGCCACCAGTGGGAGAAAGATTCCCTTCGTGGATCGTGGCGTGGTCGTAAATTCTTCGACCTCGTTTGATATATACCTACGTGGGTTGAAGTCTGAAAGGAATTTTTGTAAAGGAACGTTCACCTTAGGTATTTCGACTTTCAAGTTCTTATTGGGTAATCGAAATAAAAAGGACCATTTCGATACTATGGAAAAACTTAGGTTCCAGGAAGATCAGGAGTCTTGTCGTTTTATAGAAATTGATTAGCATTTAGCGTCTATCTAGAGAATTTATGGGAATGGAATTATTTTACTACTCGGGCATGGTAATGTTTTATTAAAAATAAATGTATGAAATTCTTTTTCTCTCTAAGCGACTTTTTCTATATTCATTTACAAGAATGAATTAACCTGTATAATCGATATAATTTATTTCGTCTTTATGAGTAATCGTTTTTCTTTTTTCTTTTTTTTTTTTTTTTTTTTTTTTTTTGTGTCTGTGGTGCACGACCAATTAATTTTCAAAGTTAGTCATATCTCATACTGAGCATCGACATATATTTTAAAAGTACAAGTCTGAGGAAAAGCAATTTCTTAATTTTTTTTTTTTCTCATTTTTTAACCCATTTAAAATACGTTCTCCACATTGACGAGCCTAATTCGTGAAATATATAAATAAAGGACATTTATATCGTTGGTATAAAATTGCGTTTCGTAATTGACACCGAGGAAAACGTTTACAGCGAGCAACGGAAATATGCTTGGAAAAATATTCGAGCGGAAGATTTGAGTATTCTGATATCCGGATTAGAGGAGAAAGGAAAAAGAATCGATCGTAAAAATTTAGTTTCGTACGAATCGGAAAAGTGTCCGTTCGAGTGGATATACTCTCGAGTATACCTCTTTAAACTGAAAGAGAACAGAAATAAGGAAAAGAAGGAAAAGAAGCCAAAGAAAAGAGCAGAAGATTGGGAGAAATACGTTCAGAGTAAAGGAAACAAAGTGTATCGCTTCCGCACGCTCGCTTAACTTTGCGATTTAAAGTCATCCGTTTAAAGCCGATGACCTAAGAGAGACACGTTGCTCTCTTACTCTTGAACGTAAAGCCAAGATCACAGACAAATTATTTGGCAACTTTCATTAACGTTTAACTAAAACATTGATTGTATATGAATTCTGCAATCGTAAGCTTGTTACGAATTTGACATCATTCTAGCTCATGACGGCCAGTTTTCATGACGATTTCAAACATGTTTCCGTTTTACAGTACAGTTATTACCTTCTCCTGCTTCACTTCTCTTCGTCGCTTCGTGTCGTCGTACGACGCGGTCGTCGTACTCGTACTCGTCGTTGATCTCTGCCATTAACGGAAGCCGTACCAAGTGCCAAAGGGAAAGAGGAACGAGTAGAAGGAGGGGAAAAAAGAAGAGAAGGAGGAGGAGAACTACAGCAAATCCAAGCGTGAACAGGACGATTCTCGAAGCGACAGCGAACATGGCACTGCTCGCATTCTCTTTCTCTTCTCTTTCTTCTTCGACTCCTCCGCAGCGTTTTAATGACACTCCGCCATTTACGGACATCCTTCTACCAACTCGATTTCTCTCTTCCTTTTTCCTCTTGTAGCTTCTTTAGGAGGCTTTTGAAATTCTCGCCTACTGGTAATTCGCCTTGACAGAAGCACTCCTTCGCGCGTCCTTTTCGTTTCTAATTTTCCCTTTTTCTTATATACTTTCTCTCTCTCTCTCTCTCTCTCTCTCTCTCTCTCATTTTCTTTTATCTACTTAGCTACATAGCTATATTTCTCGATTCTCTTTCTCTCTTCTCCATTCTTCTCAACGGCTTTCTCGAGTAGGCAACTTATTCTTGGAGTAGTACGTTTACAATCGGCACAAAAAGTTTTTCTCTCTCTTTTCTTTCCTAGAGTTTTACGGTCACGTGAAATTTACATCGTATGTGCAATTAGAAATGAACTCTGCTCATTCGGTAAACGCATTATTATTTTTTTAAGTACCGAGAAGGAGCCAAATCATCGGCGAAATGGAATGTCGCTTTCCAAAGTGGGAGAGAGCGAGAGAGATGGAAACTCGACTACGTTTTATTATCGTCGAGTTGTTCACCTCGGAAATTGCGCTTCATTTTCCCTCTTTTTCAGGACGCTTAAATCGCAAAAACGTATCATATGTGTATGAACCTAGAACGTATGCTAATTTTACTCTTTAAAATTACCTATTAACGGAAGTAACGAGGAAAAACATCTACGATATTTTCATTTCTTCCGTTCGCCTCGGAGATTCGATTTTTCGATAAAGATTCGGTCTTTCCATAAATCGATGACACATTTTATCAAAAAATATACTTACAATAATGAATCTAATTTCCTAAATATTCTAAATTCCACGTGTGAACATTCAGTAAATAAGAAAAGTTTCAAATAAAAAGCTCGGAAGATAAGATCGGACTATCAGGAATGATTGAGCGCAATATTGCTTGAAACTGGTAACGATGTAGTCATTTGCATAAAAAAGAGAGAGAGAGAGAGAGAGAGAGAGAGAGAGTTAAAGAGAACGTGTCGTTCGTGTTGACAAGATCAAGCAAGATACGCATACATATTGGCAGTGAATTAGAATCACATATTGAGTCGTTTCTCGAGATTGAATATTGATAGAATCGTAAATAGTACTTTTTTGTAAATTGACGCTTATACGTAGACGAACGTGCGTGCACGTTACTGACAATTCTCTCTCTCTCTCTCTCTCTCTCTCCATTTATCTATCTCTATCTGTCTATTCATCTCTCTCGGCTTATTGCGTGCTTCATCGCATACGGTACTCCGTGCGAAAAGGTCACGTGTGCGGACACGGAGGTCAGCAATACTGATTCTGCTTCTCGTCACTATTCCCTTATGAACGTCGACTCGTCCTTCATGTTCTATTCCTCCTATTTCTCTTGCTCCTCTTGTATAACTCCAACCTCCAACAGCGTTCTTGTTCCTCCTTGTCGGTCGTTTCTAACGTTCCACAGAATGACGATGGGACAAAGTGCGTTTACGATGCAATTAAAATTCTTTCTCGCTTCCAACGTAATAGACCGAAATATACGTCTAGCGTTTGTTACTTTGTAATTGATATATTGCTCGATGAACTTTCTAATTTGAAAGAAAGAAAAAGATAGGTAATAATTAATTCGATCAATTATATCGATCAAAAGACCTTTCTTTTTTCTCGAGAATTTCTCGACCTTTTTTCTTTTCTTTTTCATCGTCGTTCGCTTCCTTAAGCGCGACACGTTTCGATGTAATAACTCACGAAACGATTTCGCCATTATAAAAATGAATCCCTCGGGATCGTGAGACGCACGGCATACGAATTTCATGTAGGAAGGACACGTTCCGAAGGACCGTCGAATATCGATAGGATCGGCCGCGCGTGTACCTCGCTGGAATGATCGAATAATGATAGGGTGATACAGGGTAATATTTTTCGTTTATACGATGGAAGGTACGATCGTTCAACTTTTCTCGATATTTTATCGTTGTCGTATATGGAATCGCGATGAAAATTAATTTGTATAAATTAAAACGCCATAATCTTATCGTTAAATTGAACAGAACGAAAGAGAGTACATAGCCTCTGGAATATATTTAATTCATAATTATTAAAAAAAGATGAAAGAATTCATATGGAATTTTTCAAAGAAGCATTCGTTTACTAAGCGCCGTCGTAAAAAGAGGAGAGAAAATTATATAGAGAAAAAGAGCAAAGAGTGACCTAGGTGAGCTCGAAGAAAATTCCATGAGGTCATAACGATGGGTTCTCCGTCCGTCCACAGGATCACGAAAAACCAACGTGACGATTTAAAAAGTTGGGCGTTAAAATACACGCGGAGGAAGGTGCGCGTGAATAGAAGGAGGAAGCTGAGCCGATGGAGGATGAGGTGACTGAGGAAGCATACTGGTCGCGAGGTCTCGTCTCCGTTGAGGTCGCGCATTTACACAGGCAGGGTCATCCATGGTCTCCATAGTACCGTTACGGTGCATGGAACATACATATTCTCAGAGCGACCATCCCACAGGTCTTTTCTCCTTCTCACTCATTGCATATTTTCGTGCATCTCTCGTGTGTGCACACGCGTATGTACACATATGTACGTGCAAGCAACACGTGTAAATACGAAGGGCCCAGGATATCGTCGGTCACGTACGCTTCTTCGCATGCCTGTTGGCTCTTGGGGAAAGCATGAATAAGTCAAGAATGCTTCGTGCACTCCTCCTCCTCTCTCTCTCTCTCTCTCTCCCTCTCTCTCTCTCTCTGTCCTTTCTTCGTGGCGCTGTCGGTTCCTCCGTTTGCTTCTGTTTCTGATAATTCGACTTCCTCCTGCTAGCGGTCCGTTTATTTCGTTTCTGCACCAGGTGGTTATCTTTGCGTATATATCATCTATAGATATTTGTAATACGTAGGTATACGTTAGTAAACCAACTTGGACGTATTCTTTCTTACCTTTGGAGAAAATTTTCTGATATTTCGTTTGGTTGTTATTTGGTTAAATTCCGATTCTCCAATATTACATTTGTTTTGATATATAACAAGGATATTGTGATACGAA
This sequence comes from Vespa crabro, assembly GCF_910589235.1. Taxonomy (NCBI): domain Eukaryota; kingdom Metazoa; phylum Arthropoda; class Insecta; order Hymenoptera; family Vespidae; genus Vespa; species Vespa crabro. Next base: position 11,668,130 of record NC_060959.1, read on the forward strand.
CAGGATCGTATTCGAATCCTGGTTTACGAGATGATAAAATGTCTCAGGTGTTGTTCCATTATCCTTGCTCACGTTATTCTTGTTTTTCACAAAGTTGAAAATAGTCGAGGACGACGAGCCTTTCCGAGGAGCAAGCACTCACGAAATCGATCATATCCGTCGTCTTCGAAGCAATTTACTTCGTTTCGGCTTGCGAAGCATCCGTTCTTTATGAGTTCCAAGAGAACAACTCCCGTTCCACGTAGAATTATTGACGATTATTGTCGGACCAATTTTATCTTCTCTTTTTATTTTTTTTTTTTCTTTTTTTAAATCGCAATAGCCAAAAAAGGATTTCGATTGAAATCCTTCGTGATTAGATTCTTTATTATTTCTTTTTTTCTATTTTATAGATACAAATTAAGCAATAATATTTGAGCAAATATTGAATATTGCTAAAATTCAAGGGGGTCACGATAAAATGCATTCGCTTGTCGATATGTTCAATAAAAGTATTCGAAAAAATCACCGATATCCTATAAAAAGCGTTTTATTCCCGTTCGATTTTTCTCATCGTATTTCAACATAAATGTTTAAAAATATCAGGAATGTTCTCGAAAAGTTTTGTCGTGTTCGCGGTTCCGAGAATCGATATGGACGCAAATACTTTTGAAATTTCAATCGACTTTTAATATTGCGAATTTTATGATATATATATACATATATATTTGTGTGTGTGTGTGTGTGTACCACTCGAAAGCGGTTTGCCGCGAAACAAGAGCGATTTTTCGACATTAACTTGGTCGTTTGTTGAGCTCGACTAAAAGAGCCGTTGATAAATATTGAGTTATGGATAAACGGGGAGGGGGAACGATTTTCGGTCGAGTCAGCTTATCAGTAGGTGTTGAATAAACCAAGTCGAGAATAATACAAAGAGAGAAAGAGAGACAGAGAGAAAACAATAGTTGGGTATACGCAAACGAGAAGATTATTACTACAGCACTGGCAGTCGGCTTAAGGTTTAATCATCCATCTCGATCGCGTGCTTCTAATTTCACGCTCGCGATCTTCCTAACGCCAAGTAATTGTATCTTTCGCTACCGAGTAATCATCGTTGAAGGATTTTGAATCCTCTTGTTAACTTCCTCCGACATACTGACCTAAATTCTATTATCCCGCATTATCCTCTAATCGATAATGAATCCTATTCCCTGTACATGAATGAATATTTTACCGCTACGTTTGGAAAATATTGAACGTATCTCGATTAGTCCGTCATATTTTTGAAAACGTTATATATATGCATAAATATTGTACAAATTTTTCAAACATACGTACGTAGAATACATGTAATTTTCTTAGCGTAAAGCAGGTAGATTATTAGAAAAATATCATACCATCCAATGCATCTTTAACATTAATCAAGCATCGTCAGAAATTCACTGAAAATCACTGTCGCGTGTTCAACTTAATCGCTCTTTGAACAGGCCGGTCAATGTTCTTCTTCTCTCCCTTTTTAATCGTTTACATGATTTTCTCTCTCTCTCTCTCTCTCTCTCTCATTCCCCGTTGGCGAGAATATATTGCCATAGCATATTTATGTCGTTTGTTCTAGCACTCGGGTGTATATAGTGGTTGGAAAATTAGGGACAAATTTACGGCTTGTAAGCAACAACAGCTACAGCAACGGCCCTGTCGACGCTATTCGGAAGAGAAATACGAGTACGTAGCTCGACGATTCATCCATCTTCTCTCTGGCACGCGTGTCCTCACGAAGAATTACTGATAACGATGCGCGAAAATCGATCCTCTTCCCCCTCTCTCTCTCTCTCTCTCTCTCTCTCTCTCTCTCTCTCTCCCTCTCTCCTCTCACTCACTCATTCTTTCCTTTCTCTCCCGTTTCGATCTTACATGCTTACATATTATATCGTTCGCAAGATGAAACGACACGACGTAAAGAGAAAGAGAATAAGTGGAAGTCGGAAAGCAAGAGAGAAAAAAGAGAGAGATGGAATGGCAACTGATCGATTCTCGAGATAGGAAGAGAAGAGATATTACGAACACGTAGATATTACGCCGTCCGACCTATTGTGAATGATCGAATGGCTCTTGAGACAGTGGAACCACATTGTACATAAAACGCTCTGTTTTGTTTCGTATCAACTGCGGATACTACACTTTGACCTCTTGAGAAAGAAATGTCACCTTTCATCGAAATGTTCCGTAAACATTTTCTTTCTCTCTCTCTCTCGCCTAGCTCTCTTGTTCTTTCATGAAAGTAAAAGAAAGTCCACGATAAAAGGCAATTTTCCAATCATTGTAACGAGTACTAGAAACAGTAAATCTACTTATAAGTTTTCCTTTATTCGTTATGTTTTTCTCGCCAAGCTCCCTGTTTATCTTTTTCTGTTTTTCCCGTTTTTTCTATGAATAAATATTCACTCGTTGCAATGACGACAAATATTCGAATGACGTAGTTGGCAAAGAATATTTTACATTCTCTCACACGTTTGCTCTGTCAATCCGTACAAATATATTCTAATCTAATCGGATTTACATATGTGAGCGTTTGTATATAAAAAATAGTTCCTGCAATATTTTACTTTTTCCCATCGGTGTCGTCCATGGCAGAAATTTCAGTCTGTTTCGGAGTCATAAATTCCTTTCATCGAGCGTTTTGCAACGTACAAGGAAAACGGGTCGTAGAAAAATTGCCTTCTTTTGCGTTTGAATGAGAAGTCCCACTCTTCTTTTGTTCTTTCCTTTCCCCTAAGAACACTTTTCTTCTAGAATTCTACTGCCGAACTGCGAACTACTGCGTAAAACACAAACCCTTACTCCTCTCTCTCTCTCTCTCTCTCTCTCTCTCTCTCTCTTCCTTTTTTCGTCCTCTCTCCTTGTGTAGGCAGCCTTGTGTGTTATATTCAAGAAACTAGGTTCCCATGTGGCGCGATTTTCTTCTCGCATGAAGGATACATTGTATTCGCGACCGGGGAATTCCATTGTCTTCTTTCATTCTGAAATAATATCCCGCGCTATCGTGTTCGCTTCTTTTACCATGTGTATTGTTAAAATTCCCGCTGTCCCTTCTGCGACCACCCTCGACTATTGGTATGACAAAGAGAAAGAGAGAGAGAGAGAGAGAGAGAGAGACGCGAGTCCCTTTTTATATCCGTACTTATTTTGTTCGTCAGACTGGAATTAGCATCGTCGTAAAGAAGTAGTATAATCGCTTCTAATTCTTTGTAATTGATCGATTACGATGACAAAAAAACAACATTCTGAGTTTGTGCTTTTTCGTATTTTCATTGGCTAATTCAAAATTCATTTTACACATTATGCATTAGTTTAGTAATTGCAACGTTTCATTCAAATAATACAATACCGTCAAAATAATACAATACCGCAATTTATAATTAACATTTTGCTTAACCCAACGCATTATCGATTAGAAGGATCCATTAGTAGATTCATTAATTTTTCACTAAAATTGAATTTCATTTTACCTTGTAATAATTGTTTCAAACGTAAAGGTTATTAAAATAATACTTCATGAATGTTTTAAAGTAAGCCGATCGAGAGTTAGCATCTTTTAAATTCCATTAATAAATAATTTTTCTACGTACAGCAATAATGGAAAGCGTTAATTTTATATTTGATTACCCTACCGATCTCGTTAGAAATATACGTTCCAGTCCGATTCTTTCCTTGGAAAGGCTCTCCGATCTTCGGTACGGCGAGAAAGGGTCGTCCAAGCCCTTTTACCTTTTAAAGCGTAGTCAACTTTAGCGTTTCGATTGTCCGATCGGCAATGGTACGTAGAGTAGTTATGACCAATTATGGAAAGCCGTTCTCGGTAGTTTTACAAGTCGCTCCATATTACCCTATTATGTTTCTTCCACGAGTTCTGCGAGGAAGCAGATGCCTCGCACGTAAGATAATTTCGTGAAATGCCAATTATTGTCTCCCTCGAGTTTACCTTGCCTTTTCCCTTCCGTCCTGTCTTTTATTGCATGCATTTATATGATTACTTGATCCAACAAAGAAATATTAACAACCATCTTCACGTCAAACTCCTTCTATCCACAAAATAACCGTAATATTTTTAATCACGTTGGAAAGAATTTAAAGGTAGAAGTAGGATAATTGTAAAAAATTTTGTAGAGCAATTCCGTTGGTAATTTTACTACCAACGAGTCACTCGGAAAAAGAAATAACAGTAGGATTTAATACGAGTAGAGTTTGAGCAGATGCCTCTCGGCATAAAATCTGATGATTTGAACCAACTAAATTTCTACGATACTATCTACGGTAACTTAGTCTACGCTCTCCAGTCGTAACGGGGATGTGTTCACGTTCATTGTCAGGAAAGTGAAAACCCAAGCGTGGGAAACACAGGCGAGTTTCTCGCTTGGATATTAACTTTGTCCAATCATGCAGCCGAGTAGTTTCGCTGCTTCGAAATTATCACGTATCGTTGCGAAATTCAAATGGTTCTTCGATAACGCCGATTACTCCGTTGCGATCTCGATCGTTCGTTAATCGAAATAAAAATGTTTGTACTTATAAATTTTACGTTGCAATGATATTATGCCAAGTCTAATTATTGCACCTTTTTATTTGATCATAATCATGATATGCTTCTGTAATGGAATCGATAAAATCGATCTACCGACAATTTATTTTATCGAAGCAAAACACAAAGCAAAAAGTCGCATAACTTTACCGGTGCTGTTTCATCATATATAACTACATATTTGCATAGACGAAAGCTGCCTTTTTTCAAGCATGAACCAACTCCTTTCATTCTTTTTCTCTTTATCTTGTACTACGACGTAAAATCATTTCCGTGAATATTCTGGTAAATATGGCAAAGAAAATTCAAGACGATTGTGACTTTTCAAGTAGGAAAAGAAAGAAGGAAGAGTTGTATCATTTTTCTGAAGTCCTTTTTTTTTTCATTCCAACGACCAAATAAATCATTAACCTTACTTTCAAAACTGTTTCGAAGAACTATTTCTTTTTATTATCATGTATGCTCATATATAAATACAACACGTAATTCAATTCCTTCATTAAAATATATTCTTTTTTGTGTTACAGGTAAGCTTCGGGATAATAATATCCTCTTACTGTATCAGAGAGTATTTACTGTGCAGTATGTAAGTTTATTCTGAATTAAATACGTATGGAAAGATTGAATGGAACGAATGAAAAATTTTCTATCTTTCGAACGATATATAATAGTTATCTCGCAATTAAAATTAATCGCAATTCTTACGAGTATTCTCCTACCTAAGATAAAATTTAAGATTTTTTACTAGTTTTGCTATTAAAAGTTCGAGTTGATAGAAAACCAGTGATTATTGACATTCGGTACGTCAGAGACAGGAGTTTTGTTCTACTTTAAGAACAAAAAATAAGGGTAAGCGAAGGGATAAAAAGAACGACCACAAATTCCCGAGGGTTAAGCAGTTTCATTCTCGGAGATCTAATTTCCTTCCATCAAGATGCGTCGTACGTTTCTCTCTATATATTCTCTATACGTATATTCCTTTCTCTTTAGAATACGGCTCGTTTCGCTGTTGTAAACTCGTCAACCGAAATTGCGTCCCCGCTGTAAATCTCTTTGCATTCTTGCACATGCTAGTCTTCCCTCTTCCCATCTCGTAAACACATGCACCACGCCCGAACAATTTAGAGCTCGATTACTCGGCTTGACTTCGTGGTCGAGAAAACGAACTGCTAATATTTCAATCCGCTACACGAAGATTATTTCAAATCTGTCGAGATAAAAGATGCTACTGCCTATCTAAAATTACATTCATTTTTATTTTCTTCGGATAAGTTTTTCCTTTTTTCTATTATTGTTTTTAATTTAATTGTTGAAAATTGATTTTTTGTTCATTAAGTAAACGATTATTCTTACTCTCGTGAATCGAGTTGTCCATTCGTAACAATAATAATTGTGGGTATGACTCGTGAAAAATGAACGATACAGGAAGATAATGAGCAGATAATCTTGGCAATAATAAAGAAATAAGTGAAGCGGGACGTAATTGAAGTCGGTACATGTAATGCTTAATTGATACATAGTTATCTCGAAAAGTAAAGCGAACATTTCTGTATACGTAGTTGGATTGTATGCATGTACTTATATATGTATGTACATAAGTTGGTATTGAAAACGCGCGTATAATATTGTAGTTATTTCCAAGCTCTGTATTTCGCTGAGGCGGACACACGCACGTACACACACACAGAGAGAGTAATTTCAGGTTTCCAGCACATGAAATATCCTACTGAAGCTACACGCTATCTACTTTCGTTGTGCTTTCAAACGAGCTAATAAAAATGATAACTTAAGGAAATCGTATATCCTGGCAGAGATGTAAGATCAGAGACTGAGTTAAAAAAAAGAACTATTAGATACGAGGAAAAATTTTGCAAAAAGAAAAAAGGAAGTATAGAGAGAAAAGGTCCTTATTTAATAAATAAATAATAAAAACAAGTAGAATTGAACAGGGGAATATAAGAATAAGACGCTTAATGATATACTTAAGAATTATTACTTATATAATATACACACGTATATTGTCTAATATATTTATATAAGAAAGAGAACTCGTTTAGGAAACACTTTACAGTCATTCAACTTTACATCAGCTAAGAGAAAAGAAGAAGGATTTCGGAAGTAATTTTTCACGAGGACTTTAAATCTTCTCTCTCTCTCTCTCTCTCTCTCTCTCTCTCTTCGTCAGCGTAATCGCTTAGCGCCAATTATGCGAATTCTACGTTATTTTACTCGGCGCCTTGCAGGCACCACACTACTCGAGAAGAATGGCCGCGACATTAATGAGCCTTTAATAGACGGATATTTTTGTCTGAATTATACTCACATATCTTTTATCTCTTTGTGGCTTCGAGATACGCAAAATACAAATTTTTTCTTTTTTATTTCAAAGAAACGCCAGCTCACAGTTTCTTACGAGAGCTCTTCTTCTTCTCTTCCTTCTTCTTTTATAGTCCTTGCTTAGGCATTTCTTTCTCATCCTCTTTTCTTATAGGTTCCATCTCGGAAGAAAACTAGTTACATTCATTACTAATTGTCTTAACGAGCCTTTTCTTACCAAGCACCATCGAAAGATTTTCCTTCCTATTTCCAGTTAGACCAAAGCGATACGATTTTTCGTCGTTTCTTAACGCCGTTTCATCCTCTAGACGTGAATTACACGGATAGAGAAGATTTCTTGGAGATTTTTCTCTTTCCCTCCCACCTCTCTTTTGCCTCACTTTTCTTAGTTTTCTCTTTCCAAAAGGAACGCTTGAAAAATAATCGCGACGAGATTCGCATGAAATACAATTTCCGGTAGAGATCAAACGAACAGAATGAGAAAAAGAGCGTGGGAGTGCAAGGACGTTTCAAAGATAATTCGGCGTGTCTTCGTGAGGCCAAGCGCGAAAAGATTTGCCGTGAGAATAAATGAAGAACCGTTTTTCAATTTTCATCGCACTTCCTGCTCTTCTTTCCTGTCTTTTGCATCCTGCATCATCTCATGAGTACACGTATATCCAAATAGAAAAGCACGTAAGAAGCAGAACCATCGAGTCGAGGTTACGCTATTATAGCAAACGTAATCCCTTGGAGGCTGGGTCATAGGCTTCTTCTTCTTTTTACGTATTCGTTCTCTCCCTTTTTTTTTCTTTTCTTTTTCTTCCTCTCTTTCATAGGCCCGTTCAGAATCTTTTTCTCCGCGACAACGTTCTGGCGTTTTCACTTTTGGTTTCGCAGGGGAAGAAGAGGATTAACACTCTGTTCGTGGTGTCGAAGTTAAGCCTCTCTCCTTCCTCTTTATTTTTCTTTCTCTTTTTTCTCCGTTTCAATCTCCTTCTCTCATTCTCTCTTTCTTTCGGTGGTCATGATACCGGATTATATGCACGCTTGAAATATCGCTCCAGCTCCGAGACTTTATCCATTCGTTCATCCGTCTGCGTCCATTCGTCGCTCACTTTTCAAAGGGCTTTTCTATTTCTCGTCGCAGTTTTTTCCTGGGCCAAACGAAATCTTCGTATCTTCGTAGATCACTGTTTCAGCCTGTACTCAATGATATATTAATATGTATATATATGTAGGTATATATATATATATATATATATATATATATATATATATATCTTAAAATTTTTTCCCAAGAGAATATGTTTTTTTTGATAATGATCATAACGCATTCATAAGTAAACTCGAGGATACATTGAGAGCTCTTTATAAGTTGAAAACGCGATACCATTGATGTAGTATCGAAGCATCACGATGTCTAGTATCATATTGTGATCACGATACTACGGTATAACAGTTACTACAACATGATACCTATTAGTGCAAGTATCGTGTCGTACCTACTAGTTGAACAACGAATGGGGGAACTATGCGAGAGAGGGTGAGAGAAGGGTAGATACAACAAACGGTTATATAAGCCGACGTATTGGTACTACAGCGAGGAAAGTGGAATCAGATTACCTGTCTTGAAACGACTGCTGAATCGGATCCGTTTTGATAGGAGTTCAGTGTCGGTAAAACATCGAACGATATCTTTCTATACCGACTTTTCTGTTCCTTTATCAGACGTTACACTTTTATCGTTGATATGCCAACATATTTTTCTTTCGACAACTTGTTTCAGGTATTTAATTTTTAGTCATATAAACATTTCCTTAATTTCTTATCCAGAGGATAGGACAAATTTTCAATTTTTTTTTATAACGAACAATAAGTTTCTTCTTTAAAAAGAAAAGGATTTTTATTGTTCTATTTCACGTAATCCTTTTCTTTCTTCTATAAAACTGTAGAAATCGTTATTACGTTGGCATCACAAATGGACCAAATGAATGTTATATTTATATATACTTCGTTATCGTTATTTCTTGAAGATTTATTGTAATCAATGTGAAAGCATGACAAAGATTAGAAAAAATCAATAATAATCAATAATCTTTGATCGTTCGATTGACCGGAAGCATTAACTAGAGTTACGAAAAAAGACATAAAAGATATACCTACCCTCGATTTCTGATCGTTACATTTCCAGTTTCGCGTGCGTTTAATATCAACACCTTATTGTGCGGATGCATCTCGTTGCTCGAACACTGAGTATCTTTTCCCTTTTCTCTCTTACTCGCTCTCTCTCTCTCTCTCTCTCTCTCTCTCTCTCTCTCTCTCTCTTTGGAATGGGCGAGAAGAACCCCTCGTTGGATACTAGTAGTCCCCACAAAGGCATCGTCTACCCAGACAGCATTGGCATTGTATTGTATATACAGGATGTCTTTGCCGGCTTATACTTATGTAACGCGAGCCTGCCAACACACCGAAAAGAACGTCATACTTATCCGTGGTACCAGCATCGGCATCGTCGAACCCCATTCTCATAGTCTGCGCTTTAAACCAACGATGGATGCGAGGGAGATGAAGGCGAGGGACGTATATAGAGAAAGACACCAGCTGGCATTCAACGAGCCAAGGATGATAGAGAGAAATGAGTATGTGTCTGTATATGCGAGAAAGAGGAGAGAGAGAGAGAGAGAGAAAAACGCGTGCAAGATTTCTCAGGATCCTGCTTGACATAATCCAACGTTCGACGAATAGCATGGACATCGTCGTGTCGTCTTCGCTTCAAATTGTCAGTCTTTTGATCCAAAACAATGTTTAGTATTTTCTTCTACTTTTTCTGCTTCTTCTTTCTCTTCTCTTCCTGATCTAACAACAATATTCAATAGGATTCGATGCTTCATTCGTAGGTATATACATTTAGAGAATTTGGCATTTATGGAAATATTCACTATATTCCGATCAAAGATTTCTCTTCTTTTAACTTGTGTTCGACGTAATTAAATGAAAGGTATCATTTCTCGTACAATATAATCGTGATTGACATTTACAAGGGATAGAATTGACAGTGATTCATTTCTAATTAATTTATTAATTTTTGAATATTTTTAACTAACTAAAGAAATTAAGGTGAATTTGGGGTCAACGTGTAACGATCTTTCTATCCTCGAACAAGGGTAATGTAGCTCGCGCGATGAATAATAAAATAAGGTAGAAAGCGCGCCCGTGGACGAAATTAACTCTTTCTCTTTGCGTTTAAATCAAGCGAGCTCGTAGTTAATTTTACGTACGTTTCTCTTCTTCTCGTGTACCGACGTGTGTCACTATGAGGAAGAAAGAGATAGAACGTGAGTGTACGAGCGTTTGTTAAAGAGACTCTGACGTAATTGCGACGGCAAGAATAAATAAAAACGTATTTCGTGTTTTGTCACCGACTCGTCGTTGCGAATGTTCTTTCTCCTGCAGAATTATTTTTTGGTATCCTTAATGCGATCCGCGAAATGCAAACGAAATTTCAAAAGGAATGCTATCTCTGGTCTATGGTTATCGTAGTTTTGAGAATACGCATTGTTTTCTATCCAAGAACCCGTTTGTAAAGTTGCTAACGACTGAAAATTCTCGAATTAAGGACTTAAGTGGTTCTCTAAGCCCAAAATGAGTTTATGTTAATACGTTAGAGAGAAAGTTCGCTAGCGTACAAAAACTTGGCGCATTTCCTTTTAAACTCGGCGTGAAAGCGAATTTAAGTATTTATGGCAAAAGCTTCGCGAGAGGAGCTCACGAGCTTAAACGCTAGCCGCAAGCACCGTGAGAAGGAGGAAACGAGAGAAAGAGGAAGGGCCATATAAACATCGAGAGTGAGATCCACATAAAGAGAAATAGAAAGAGAAATAGCAAGAGAGGGGGAGAGGGAGAGAGAGAGAGAGAGAGAGAGAACTGTCGAGATATGAGTTGGAATAAAAACGCGTTAATGCTTCTCGGAAATTGTCCATGGCTTTTTCTTTCCCTTTCTCTTTTCTTTCGAGTTGCAAATAGGAAAGCTTTTTTTAACGATTTTCCACTCGATTCTCCAACCTCCAACGTTCTGGAAAATGATTAGAAGCGATCGACGACCTCGATATGCTTTTGAGTCTCTGTTTCGGAAGGGAAAACCCTTTGAATCTTAACCGAACGTATCCCGTGATCGTGTTATATAAAAAAGGAAAAAAAAAAAAGAAAAAAACAAAGAAACGGTAAGAACGATCGTTACAAAATTTCCATTCATCGTCAATTATTATTTGTGTGTGTGTGTGCGCGCGCGTGTGTGCAAGTGTCACACCTTTTTATTTCTTATTTCGATAGTTTATAATCGTTTTGTCATTTTGTTCTCTCTAGTTCCCTATTTATGCTTAACAATGAAACACCAGCAACGCAAGGTGACTAAAACATGGAATGCATTTGGAATTCCTTCGTATGCAAACATGCGCCGCTACAAAATTAGCCGTTTACATAGAACCTAATTAATTATCTCTGACAACGTGCGCATAGCTTTCGTAGCTAATATATGCATAGCGAACGAGTATCGATCAATTTACGAAATACAAAAATTCATTAGGTTTATATAAGCATTCCTTCTTTCGAACATTTCTGATATCCTTCGATAATTTCGTTAAAATTTTCGTATGGTAATACGCATTATTAATGAAATTTATGTTTGCTGAGTAAAATCGACAATTCAAAAGATTAGGTATTAAGATTCTTCAATTTTTTCTTTTTTTCTTTTCATTAAACGCCATTGTCCGTTCTTATTAACTCGAAATAACAATTTACTTGTCATCGCTCCGTTTCGGTAGTCCTCTCCTCCTTCACTCATTATACCGTGCATTTACGTTTCTTCTCATTTTCTCTTCTCCCTCGGAGCTCAACCCCTTGTGCGCTCAACCCTTGCCGACCTTTAACTATTCGACTTTGCGTCGCGACCGGTAATTTACTTTTTATCGCGAGTCTACCATCGAGGAGAAGGCAGAGAGGAAAAGTTTTCGTCGCTCGCAGGCTCGTGTTCATGAATTTTATTAAGATTCTCGATAAAAAAGCCACCGGTATCTACTTCCTTCTCTTTCTTCTCATCTCTGAGCAGATACTATCTGAGAGTCTACGAGCTGACGTGTCTTTCAAATTCTTGACACATTTCTTACATTTCATTCGAATCAACGAAGATGAAATAAAGAGGACAGAGAGAGAGAGAGAGAGAGAGAGAGCGCGAGAGAGAGAGGAAAAAAGATTCTTATGTTAAAGTTTTAATCAATTTCATCTTATTACAATTTCGCAACGTCAAAAGAGAATGACACGTGGGAAAATGACGATACATTTTAAGAAGAAAATTTAACAGGCCTATACGAGTATTAGATACTAGGATTTACGAGAATTGTATCGAGAACGATAAACATCGCCGAATGAAAAAGGTTTTAAGAGGAGATTGCTAAAGGACGTAAGCATGCTAAGTATAGAGTCATATATAAAACTCAAATTACACATTGTAAAAATCACATGCTTCGTGACTCTAACGATCGTCATACTTCCTCAAGCATTCATTAGCTCATTAAGTGTACTTTTACTCAACGGAAGACGATGTTTTCTGGCCATCTTTCTTTCTCACACTTTTCCGAGCACTGAAATCTCTTTCCCATTCTATTTCTTACGGAAATTTAGTATACCATTGGTCATAAAATGGTATGGAGAAAGACGAATGAAGTGGAAGGAAGGAAGGAAGGAAGGAAGGAAGGAAGGAAGGAAGGAAGGAAGGAAGGAAGGAAGGAAGGTAAGAAGAAACGATTAATATTACATAGTCGGTGTATATGAAGGCGTTCTTGCACTAGTTCAAATTCCGAAGCTTGCTTCGAAGCAAGGCGCGTGTCTTTGAACAAGAGACTCGAACGATTTTCTCTCCCTCTTTCTCTCTCTCTCTCTCTCGCTCTTGTAAAGGCGTTACGGAGAGGACGCAAGCGCGTATCTGCAGATTTATAACCGGGCGACCGAGCAAAAGGTGTCGCCTGGGAATGAGTAATGATATATTTGCCCGCATGCGAGGCGTTTCGAGATCGTCGGATACGTTTCGAACGTTCTTACCGGAGAGAGAGAGAGAGAGAGAGAGAGAGAGAGAGAGAGAGAGAGAGAGAGAGAGAGAGAGAGAGAGAGAGAGGAGCCAAATACGTGTGGGCGAGGAAGGAACACGGTAGTGCTGTATGAAAACGACGTTGCACACGGATATCGAGTTGAGTACCTTCCTATCTTCGATCGTCATCCCTCCTTCTGCGCTACCAACCCCATTTCTCTCTCTTTCTCTACCGTACGTCGTTATTACCAAAATTCGTCTAGCTTTCGAGCTCTTTCGCGATAAAGACTGCCACCGAGGAAACATATCTTACAATCAGTCGAGGAAGTAAACATTTTCGGAGATACTTTTAATAATTTCGTTAACACCTAAAGTAAATGCCATTTGAAAAATATTATAAAAAATATTTGAAAAATATATTCGAGGAAGTTTATCGACGAACCTATTCATTCTTATCTCCCATAATTATCAGAGAGATTTCACTAAATTCTCTGATTAAATGTTTTGTAGATATAGATAAAGAGTAAAACGAGACAAGTTTGGATTCTCTCGCGTTGTTACCTCTCGAAAATATAGGTATAACGTTGTTCCAGCGGAACGAGTAATGATAATGTTCCTCTGAGTATGAGATGTCTTAAGATCAAGAATCATGCTTCTTCCATCCTTCTCGAGGCTACACTGCATCTTGCTTATATGACATTTTTTTATGACAACAAAAGCGTCTTCTATCTTCCTCTCATTTCTTGTGCGTGCGAATATTCATGGTACTCACCTACTCTTCTCTCTCTCTCTCGCTCTCTTTCTCTTTCTCTCTTTTTCTCTCATTCAAATCGTCGTCCCTTTGAGCGTGTAAAAAGAGGAAGAGCATAGAGGAAGAAAAAGAGAAACGCGTCTTTTACAGAATATTAATGCTGGCTCTTTTCCATCTACCCGAGTACAGACGACCTTCCACCTGGTGCTCCAGTTTAAGAATCGTGACCAGTGCGAAGAAAAAGAAGAGAACTCGAGCAAGAACGCGATATATCCGCGGGCGAAAGTATAGAAAGGGTTTCCCTGCGTACTGCTTTCTTTCCAATCAACCTGAACCTTTTTCTATCCTTTTCTCTCTTTGTCTCTCTCTCTCTCTCTCTCTCTCTCTCTCTCTCTCTCTCTCTCTCTCTCTCTCTCTATCCCTCTACCTTTCTAATTTTAAATAAAAGAGAAAAAGAGCCTTGACGTGCTTCATTTTACTAACAAAAATGGTCCTTCGAGACTACGACGAGAACTTTTCTTCCCGCGCGAAATGCACTCTTCTTCGTGAGTAGATACTCGAAATAAGTTTTTCCCCGAGGAAGGTCTTCATTTTGAACTCTCCGATTTTCCTTGCAACGAGGAGTTACACAAGATTAATTCAATTTTTAGATTTTTCGTTTTTTATCTTCGAATCTCAAATTTATCCAGAAATCTTATACTCAATGTTAATTCCAAGCGAGAAGCTAGACATTATCTGCAATGTTGAAACCTTAAGTAAAACTGGGTCGACTTCTTATCGCACGAAATAACAAAAGCCAGCCTTCCGATAATTAATTTTCCTCGACTTTCCGAGTCTTCTCGAGGCGTCATCGAATTTTTACCATGTTCCTCTTTTTTCTTTCTTTTGCACGTTAACAGTATTTCGTCTTACGAAGGAAGAAAAGACAGGATAAAGAAAAAGAAGAGAAAGACTCGAGGCGAACGAATGTTACCCTGGAAGAGCAGATGTCCGACGATTTTTTCCGTAAAAGAGAGGCCGACAAAACTCTTGCTTCGCTCGTGAATCTCGAAAAACGAAGTAAACACGTATTTACTCGCGCAGAAAAATTCTAAAAGGGGACGAACGAGCCTCGATGGTAGAGCGTCCAGCGTGAAAGGAGCTCGGAGTAAATACGTGCGATTGTTCCCTCGTCAAACCACATGAATAAATAATAAACTTGGTACAATCGCTTGGAGGGATGTATCGTTCATTCCCTCTCTCTCTCTCTCTCTCTCTCTCTCTCTCTCTCTTTGTTGCAGGAGCGAGAAAAAGAGAGGAAGAGAAGGATAGAGACTCGAGTCTCTTTCCGTTGTGCATCGCCAGGGAAAATATAAATATTTCTATATTAAATCCTCCTTAAAACGATCCCTTACAGTTGGCTCGGAGTACGGTCTCCCTAGGCTTTTCAATGGGCCGAGGGTCAATAACGAGTGAGAGAAAAAGAAAGTACACAAACTGTACCTGCACTTCTCTTCTTCCGGGATTATTCATAGAGATTCATCGGATGATGTTAGGACAGAAGAAAGGCTTTAGGTTGGTACCTTTAAACGGCGACACTCTATGCTAAACTTTTTCTTAAGAAAGATGGTGAAAGGTAAAGGAGGTGGATCGTAGAAAGTGGAATATCGCGACGACGACGACGACGATCAAGAGAGAACATTGAGAAAGGGTTGACCCTAGTAAGTAGTCTTGATTGGCGGAAGAGAGAAGGAGGAAGAAGGCGAGACGTGCCGGGCACAATAAACGCCTCGTCGAGCAGACTCACCTATTACCAGCTCGATGGATGAACCCCTCTCGTTTAATGCACTTTCGTCGAGCGTGGAATCTCCTTTGGACGTTGCCTTCGATATTTTAAGATAAATTGCGGTTTCAGGATGGTCGATCGTAGACTCGAAGTCGACAAGTTATATCAACTGATATTGCTCTTTCTATCTTCTTCTCGAGGATATGTGTTTCGAAATTTCACAATATATTTTTATTAAATTTTTATTGAGAAAGGATCTTCGAATATAAGCCAAGTCGTTTCTATGGTTCTATTTTGTTTACGCAGGTACACCCCACCCTCCCAGTATCACCCTGATATTCTCAATGGCTAAAGAAGAGAAACGATATTCGAAATAATATAAAACAGGTTCATCCATCTCTTTCAAATAATCTAGATTTAATGTACTTTCGCTGACAGTGGGATCTCTCTATTCGGCTATTTGTATGCAGCCGATTTTCTGATCCACCTCTTCTATACCTAAACCTTCGTCCAACCCTTCGAACGCTCTCTTTGACAGAAACGATTTCTTCCTTCTTCTTCCACCTCGATCTTTCGTACTCGTTTTCTCCTCACTTCTTTTCTGCGTATCTCGGCTCGTTCCTCCTTCCTGTACGGCCTCTTTGAGAATCTTTCGCGTCTTTTGCCATCCCATAAGAGAGTTTATATTTCAAGAGCCCTCCTTTCGCTGAGAAATCGCTTTTTAAAGTCGTCGACCAGGCCGATCTACGTTATTCACCTCGGGGATGTTCGCCACGTGCCTTCGATCGTGCTCACTCCGACGTCACTCCACACCACATCCTCCGATTATCGATTTGGATTATCTTCTTCTCTGGAGGCACATCTCGTTCGCCTTTTATTGCGTTACTTTGCTGATCGTCGCGAAATTCGAACCTAGCTAGACGACGTTGACTGATAATACTCGTATCGCGATCAGAAAGGAAAAATCTTTAAACGAGTAAGAATTTCCAAACGTATATCTCATTCGCTATTCACATTTTTTAATTATACTAGACTTTTTTTTGTTTTTTTGTTTTTCAACTTTCTATCTATCCAAAGGAATATTTCGAATTTTTCTTTTTTCTCGTCGTTCCATGGGTAAATATGTTATCGTATCACATCTGTCGGTAGGAAGAAATTTTTCTTTTTGCACGGTCATATCGTACGTTTCACATACATATGTGAAACGTCTACTCTGTATAAAACGACGGAAAAGATCGCATCTTTAAACTTACACACATGCTTTTCTTTGAAGAAAGACCTGATGCATCATAATGCGATACCTATACGTATCTGTATATATCATATTTCTAAATTTGTATGCTTCGTATTTTACAGAGAAATATTGGAATCGGTTCCTTGCTACCTATCCTCATTCTATATGTAAGAAATCATAGTTTTTCTTTAAAAAAGAAAAGAAAACAAAAATGTTCTTATATCTTTTGCGATACCGAAGGAAAATTGTTGGAATGACGAAAGTCATGAATGGCCATCTAAAGGTATATTTCCACGTTTCCTAGAGTTAATCAATATCACAGTTTACGCCGATCATTTATCATGTCTACAACGGTTCCACTTTTATTCCATCAGTTTCATATCCTAGATTTGAACGACGTCGTACGTCACAGTCTTGAATTTTCACGAGGGCTTGTTAGATCCCTTCTCGTCATTTAGAAAAAAGAGCCTTCATTTCTACAAGTACAAAATCGATCTACCCCACTCGTTCTTCCTACCTTATTCTTATTCAAACTCGTTGTACAGATAGGACGATCTATTTGTCGGGGTTAAAAAGATAATTTTCAAAGTTCATCAAAAAGTAAAAATTACATCGCGAAAAAATATATCCCGTATCTATTACTCGTCACTTATTTTTATTACATTTATTATCGTCTCGTTACATCACGAACGAGGTAAGTTTCAGAGAAACAAGAAACGATTCTAGAAACTGATGGCACATCCTCCGACAATGGCTCTCGATCTTCAAACTCACCCTTCTTAGAACCATCGCCCGTCACAAAGACCCCTTTAACCAGGGAAGCGCAAGACTCGACCTTTTTCCTCAACCTCCTTCCATCCTTCTCTCTTTCTCTCCAACACATCCATCTCTAGCGAAGCCCGTTTTACAGGTCAGCTACTTTCGGTTCTAGAGCCGAACAGCATCTCGCTCTTTCTCTATCTTTTTCTATAGACCCACAGTCCTTCCTCGAGGTTTTCTCGATTCATGTGATCGATCTGGCCGAGGAGAAGAAGATAGATAGATAGATAGACGGAGAAAGAAAGCAACGGAATCGCACGCTTCAATTATCAGGATATCTAACGGTAGTAGTACAGCCGGAGTTATAGTTGGAAGATTAACGCGAGTAATGTTAGTACACCTGCTAGTTCTCTTCTCTCTCTCTCTCTCTCTCTCTCTCTCTCTCTCTCTCTCTCTCTCTCTCTCTCTCTCTCTCTCTCTCTCTCCCCTCTTTCTCTTTACCGAGCTCAGGCGCATTCGCCTTCGAACGAGCGTAGAATTCCTCATCGTCGTTCTCTTTCTCTTTTCCTTTCTAGTTGGCCCCCAGGGTGTGCGTAAAGAATCGCGGTTACGTTTGAACGCTAGGGTTGCGTGTCTATTGGTGAGTCACGTGGAACGCGGTTACACGGTTGAAATCTAATTTCTCTAGTGATTTCGAATGAACATATTACGTCCGACCAATCGAGTAGACATTCTTGTCGTTTGATCGAAAGATTCGGGTAGCAAAGAAAAAAATGTGTTTTGAAAAATTACGCGAAATTCATCATACTTTGACAAATTAATACGACTTGAGTTTTATCGAAGCAACGAAGGAAATGTTTACCTGATTCACTCTGTGTACGAGCAAATGATAGATGCACGTGCGCATATAGGCGCATGCGAGAAATTACACGTACGTGAAATACACATTCACGTAGGTGCACGCGATGGAATCCCTGTGGCAGGGTACACATCTCTCGTTCGATGTCTGTGCCTTTAAAATAATATTTTACCGGGATTATTGTCGATGGGAAATGGTAAAACAGCTTACGCTTTGCGCTCGAACGGGCCAGGGGCATTATGCAAAACAGTTCACCCCTCGTCCTTTCGTTCCATCCCTCCCACCATTTTCTTCGCTTCTCATTCTCTCTCATTTCTCGCTCATCCCTCGAATCACCAACGCAATCGTGCTCGCGTTACCGCCCTTGTTCTACCTTCGTACCACCCTTCCTGAGACTCTTCGCACCCTATCTCAACCTTCCATCTATCCCTTCCACCGAAAGAAACGAGCCTCGCAGTAGATCCTTCCGTTCGCATCCTTCGAGCTATCTCGTCATTGGTTTCCTCGTTAGGGGAAGAAGCCGAGCGTCGTGAAAAAGCTTTCTCTCTCTCCCTCTTTCCCATCCTTCTATTCTTCTTTTTATATACATTCCACGAACGCGACAGGCATCCCTTTTATTCCGTGCCTTTCTTTTACCTTCGAGGCTTAAACTTGCAAATTACTTTAATGCGTTGCCGGACGAATCTATTGGAACGGGGAAATTATTTTTCTACGAGATCGTTCGTTCGATCACGAAGAACCGAACGCGACACGGGTTAGCCAAAATCTTATTTGGCTATATATATGTTTACGAGCGATTAATTAAATGTTGCTCATCCTCCAAACGTGGATTATCATTCCTTTGACTTCTTTTACGACCTTTTGTACCAAAGTTTGTCCTTTACATTTATCCCCTTTTCTTTGATAAAATACGACGAATGTCCTCCTCGTCGAGTCGAAAGAACTTTCTCGGTATTTCCGGGAACAACTTCTCCAAACGCTCGAATCGCTTTTGTTCTCCTTTAAATCATCGGCGTTTCCAGTGGTGCGCTCCTAGCATCGCCCGCCGGCTTTTTCCTTCCGATTTTCCCGAGCCATCCTCGCAAATAAATTCTACGTTTTCTCGCCCTTCGGGACTACCGGGAGTTACGAAGCAGCGAAGGCGACGAGTTTCCTCGTTAGGAAAAGACGCTAACCGTCGTCTCGTGGCATTTGCCGAGGACGAATCGCCGTTGTCATGGTTACCCGTGCCCTTTGGCCCCGGTGGCAGGTGCTTCTCCAACTTATGATTCGACGTGTTACCACACGATAGATGTACCTATACGGACGAACTCGTGCGACCGTGTGATCCTCTACGTGTGTAATACGCTTCTACACACCATATTTTCGTCTAAAAAGATCTTACGTATTACACGTATATCGGCGATTCAACGACGATTCCGTCGCAGGTGTCACCTCGTAAAATGAATTATGCGTTCCAGTTTTCCACGAGAAATCGTGCAACATTCGTTTGTATCTCGTCGCAGGATTAATTCTCTTGGGACATCCTTAGCTTAATGCAAAAGCAATCCGCAAGATCGATCTTCTTCTTGGTCGTTTCTTCTTTCTTTTTTCTTTGTTTTCTTTTTTTGTTTCTTTTTCTTTTTTTTTTTTTTTTTTTTTTTTTTTGTTTTTTTCGTTTGCGAGTCGGCCACGCGTAAACAGAACGATTATCTTATTCCACTCGGAACGATATCGATGGAACTCTCGAGTGAAATAACAGAAGCGAGAGAAGCAAAGAAAACAACGACGAAGATGCGACGCACGCGTTCGACCGGCGCCCGATCGGCACGGTACTAAATATCAGAGCTACATAATTGAAATTGTCAAGAATGCAGAAAATCGCAGTTATAAGGCAAGAGCTTTTCTCTCTTGTTCAAGAATTATACCGAGTGTCGAATTCCGCCGATGGAATCTCCATCATTCTCCTTTCCTCGTCCTCTTCCATTCTCCCGGACATTCAATGTATTTATTCATTTGCTCGAAGCTCATCCGTTCGCCAATCCCTAAGAGTTTTGATCAATAGTTCAATTAATATTTTTACATGGAAAATATTTACCAATGTTCATTGGTAAACAAATTAAAAAAAAAAAAAAAAAAGAATATATCGCGAAGATATAAACATAATCTTTTCGATAACGTGATTATCATTGCAGATGAACTCGAAGCTACATATAAATATTTAGATACATACCCGTTTAGGTATTATCAAAACAGTAGGACGATAAACACGCAGCGAACAGTCTGCGAAACAACAACAGTTCTGTAAAAGATCTAAGAGGTCACGCCATTCGTATTAAAATTTATTGCACTTGAGCTCGATCGAATCTCCGTAGAAATTTTTTCTTTCTTTCTCGCTTTCTTTTTTCTCTTCAAATAGAAGAAGACGCACGTGAGAATTCTCAGCTCATACCTCGCTTGCTTTTAAGCCTCACCAACTACTCGGAGTCGTCCATATTTACATAATTCCGCTCAAATATTGATTTTTCCTTTCGAATGGTACAATGATTTGTCACCTTGCGTGTACGGCACGTTCTCTTTGGACCAAACGAGATCCACGATTCACGAAGACGAACCAACGGTTTCAAGGTTTCGGTCAAAAGCTTCTCGCCGAGTGACATCGTATGTAAAGATCTTTGTACATTTTAACCTTCGTGTTAGACCACCCTGAGTCCTCTCTTTTTCTCTTAGTGTTTGCACGGACCGACCGCAGAAACTTTCCGTGTATTTTGTAAAGAAATATCGTCGAGCGGAAACGTATAGGAAGGTCCGTCCTAAAGTTTCACGTTTTTCTTTCTCTCCCTCTTGCTTTACAAAAGAAAAGGTCGCAAGAGAATGTACCGTCTCTATATTGTAAAAGTATGTTTCCGAGTCTTTAATTTTTCCTAAATCTTATTTTACATGATCGTTCGATAAGTTGATATTTCTTTACAAAGGAGAAAAAGAAAAGAAGAGAAATCTTTTCGTTGTTACTTACTAATCGATTTTTTTTCACTTAGATATATCTATTTACATTTGTAGCGTACTATTTAAGTAGCGTACTATTAAGAAATGTTTTTCTTCGATCCTATTCTCTCCGTGTTATTCATTTCTTTCTTCTTTTACTTCTACACGTTCGTCAAGGATCAAGAGTTTCTCGAAGTCGCGATTTGCATAAGAAAGTTTTCGTGCTAGATATCGTAATGTCGGTAGTAAATGCAATAAAAAGCCACGCACGCGGTCTTCTTCTTCGAACGAATGAAAGAAAGGAAAGATAAAAAGAAAGACAGAGTTTTTATTGCGACGATTTTTCATGAAAGCATTATGGTTTCTCCAACGGACGAACATTTTTTTCAAATTCACTATTTCCTAGAGGAACTAGAAATGAATTTTAAGCTGGTAATATTTCAATATCGGGTCACGCGAAAACCGTTGTTTCGTGCAACGCGCCGAGCTATGTTCTTTCCAAGCAGCAGCTCGGCCACGAAAATTTCCGTGAGAACTTCTCTGTGCTGGAGTTGGCCCGCAAAACAGATTACCATTTATCACTGTCGCTGTTCTCTACGAACACATAGTTTTGAGATCGGTGAAAAGAGGAGAGGGGAAGAGAGAGAGAGAGAGAGAGAGAGAGAGGTGTACCATTTTCTAGAGTGCGTCTATCGTCTTGCCTTGTTTCGTTTTCGAATGTTAAATATTTCGACTTGAATGATTGCTTTCATAGATCTCCCTTCTCACGCGCGCGCGTCATTCGCACGCTGCGTATTTTGTCGACCCTTCAAAACGATATGAAACCTTTATAAATCACTAAGTAGGATTGAATATTTTCCTAGTAAATAGTTTATTTGTTCTTTCAAATGACCTTATCGCTAGCCGAACGACATTACGAAACAGCAAAGATATACACAAAGATTTTAACGTTCTTAAACGGTAAACATCCGAAGGAAGAATAATATATGGGCTAGTATCGCAACAGTTTCCGAATGTCAATCTACTCCTCGGTTCTTGACGTTAAACGGAAACTGAATTAAGCCTGGGAGCGAGGCCTTACACCTTGTCACTAAAATTTCCAGGAATTTCCTCGTGAAAGCGAGCAAACGGAGAAGTAGGAGTAGCAGTGACGATCCCAATGACGTCAGGTAATACTATCAAAACCTTTTGTTAGTGTCAGTAGTAGGTAACGACCATATATATGCGTAAAATGTTATATCAACTGCGTACTCTAGTAATATCTCTTCTAATTAAATGTGACTATACAAAAGCAGGGGAATACGAGAAACGAAAGAGAGAGAGAGAGAGAGAGAGAGAGAGGAGTAGAAGTACGAGTCAGAGCAAGAGCACGAGTATCAGAAGCAGAATCGAGAAGTGCCACGACATTGAGTGCTATCTCGAAGGAGAAATTCCAAGCAGTTTGCGTATTACGTTCATCGAGTTCCTCAGTGGGTCAAGCTCCCAATGCCGCGACTAATCATCTTTGGACTCGAACTTTGACCTAAAGGATCCTTTTAAGTGGCTTTCCATCTATTCGAAATTTCCATCGAGCATATACGATTCATTAAATACTTTCATAAGTATCCGAACACGATATTCAAATTAGATGAAATTTTATAGATCTGTAAAAACAATTGTTTCATCATTCTTTCACGATAATGTACGCATTCGTTATATTATTTCCATGACAGTTTCACGTTTATTCATATTCGTTTAATTAAATTCATAAAGAGTTTTGAAGGTAGTTTCGGATCGGTTTTATCCATCGTTTCGTGGTATATTTCGACGAAATTAAAATACAAAAAAAGGAATAGCTAAAACATTCAGTAAAACAACAGAATATCTACGAATGTTTTGCCTCGAAAGTATATTTTAATCGCCCTCCTCTCCCTTCATTGTACATTTATCCTCTTTTACGCGACTAGTTAACGGAAAAGTGTCCGTTTCAATGGAGTGACGCGAATTTTTAATGCGTGTAAGTGCGCGCGCGCGCGCACACACACACACACACACACACACACACACATACACCTTTAAATCCATAGGACGAAACGGATAACTTCTGTTCAATACACATTCGATAGTTCGTTTCTTTTCCACATCGATATTTTACTATTTCATAAAAATTCCCAGAATACACGTTTCCCTCCATTTAATCATATTTTAAATGAAATACGAAAAACGTGTAATTCCCATTCGTTGATTTCAAATCGAATTTATGGTATTTTTGAAATACTATAGATAGAATTTATTTATGTAACGTAATCAGAAGCATGCATCAGCAACCAAATAGAATCAATAGCTAAATCAATGTTTAACAAATGTTTTTGCATCAATCATTTTCTACATCGGTCGCATTGATGCGTCAAATTTAACAACTCAATGTAATAGCAATTATCATTTCATCATCATCCTGTATAATTTATTTTCGATATACAATGTATGCAATCTTCTCGAATATAATTATATCGCGAGAATCTAGACAAATTTTGAATTAAAACAGATACATCGTGAAAACTATAAATCGATTCGTAACTGCAAGGCGTTCGTATTCGTTTCGTTTCCATCTAGAAAATTAAATACTATATTCTCTTTCTTTTCCACTAGCGCCAAATTTCACGCAGGCTACTCGATATTTTACGTGGACGGTGATAATGGCCGGTAGACAGTAAGGGGAGAGATCGAAACGTATGAAATTGCCATCGTTGCCTCGAGCTATACCATCGCTTTTTCCTCCTCTTTTATCTCCCTTCTCTCGCTCTCTCCCACCTCTCTCTCTCTCTCTCTCTCTCACACACTCTCTCTCTATCAATCCATCTATCTATCTCTCCATCTTTCTCATTTGAACTTTATTCTTTTTTCTAGGATATGCCAAATAGGAAATATCATAAACTGCGAATTTTCGTGACGGTGAGGTAAACGCGACTCCAGGGATTAACGGCGTTAGACGATCCTTGCTTTTTCGAATACTCAAGCTACCATCACCCAGTGAGAAATTTCGTTTTGCAATCTTTAAATTCATCTCTCGTTTCACGATCTTCTTCCCTTTTTTACTTGCTTCAAAAATCGCTCTACATTTTATACGTTTCACTGTACGCTTTTAAACTCACTGGAGGAAAGACTATTGTGTGCCTCTGGAATGGAATGGTAAAAAGAGAAGAGAGAAGAAAAAAAGCTAGAACATAGAACAAAAAGAAGAAAAAAAAATACAAGTAATCCCCAGTTTGATTATGCTCACGCGGTATACTTCTTCATGTAGCGTGACCTTGTACGTAAGTATGCCCTTAAACGTGCGTATACGTATGTACATATGTACTTGGTGGTGGAAAACTTTAATTTTCACGACCTCGATAGAAAGGGCCGAGTTTTTCGCGCAATAAAGCGGCACTTGTTTCTACTTGTCGAACATCTTTCATTTGCGAATACTCGTTAGCACGCATTCACCTTGCGTACCAACGCGTTCGTGTTTTTCCTTCTTCTTTTTCTTCGCTCTCTCTCTCTCTCTCTCTCTCTCTCTATGTATCTCACCCCTTGAATTCGAAAAGAACGAGACGCGAGGTACAAGAAGCGGAAATAAATTTACTCGGCCATAAAATGTCGTTGGAAATTTCAACCTTCCGTTCCAGAAAATGCTTTAGTTCTCCGTTTTCGAGAGAAAAAGAGAAAGGAAGATCGAAAGAGAGAGAGAGAGAGAGAGAGAGAGAGAGAGACAGAGAGAGAGAGAGAGAGAGAGAAAGAAGCACAAAGCTTTACTACTTTAAGAGCTTGCAGGAAAGTCGTCTATAAATTTATAAATATTAGAAACGACGATTTCTTTTCACGTTTTATTTCAACAAAATTACCGTCCACGAAAAGCCATAAAGCTTCTTGCGCGTACGCGGATTTTTGCTAACCGAGCGAGTGAATCTAATTTGCCACTCGTTACCGAGCTACCTGATGAAAAATTCATCGAAGACGACACACCTTCGTTTAAAGTCGTTAGGGGAAGAAAGGAGAGAGAGAGAGAGAGAGAGAGAGAGAGAGAGAGCGGGTGGATTATTTTCCTAGGTCACCTTTTTCTCCTCTTGACTGTCTCTCGTAAAATTAAACGTCGGAGTTCTTTGCAAATGAGGCCTATTATTTTCATTTTTTAAACACTTACTTCGTGCCCATCTATTTGCAGTTTACATATATAATAGATAATATTTCAATGATCAATTTTAATCAAATGATTTTAATATAAAATTCCATGGATATTCTTTTTTGTTTTACTTTCTAAGAGAAAACGTGATTAACAATTTTCTTTCGTTTTACATTTATTAGTTAGATTAATTCAATATTAAAATCATCATTGTTTTTGTAGAAATTTACTATAGTTCTCAGAAACTAGGAAACAGAGGAAGAGAAGGTAGAGAACTCATACGAAGGAGGATGAATACATATGCAGATCTGTTTGTCACACTCTCTGTGATTTACACAATTATGCGGAATAGTGTTTGCGAACATCACGTATAAACCGGCTCTGTCGAGTTTGCTTGCTCGAAGAGAACCAGAGAGTAAGAGAGCGTGAGGGAGAGAAGAAGAGCAAGCATGGTCGCGTAGGTGGAAACGATGTTGCTTGTGTTAGACGAAGGGAACGGAAGTAAGAGAGAGAGAGAGAGAGAGAGAGAGAGAGAGAGAGAGAGAGAGAGAGAGAGAGAGAGAGAGAGACAGAGGAAGGGAAAGAGAGAAGGTGTAGTTCGAGCTCGTCATTTCTCCCTTGTTTTGTCGGCTGACCAAATTTCTACGCGATATCGTGCCATCCTATTGTAGCTGGACGAATGCTAGCAGCAACAGTAACGTTTCCTACGCAGCAATTAAATTAATGTCGCCTTTGGCGGCTACTGGTTACTCTACTTCTCTCCGTCTCTTTATTCCCATTGTATCCTTTTTACATCCCTCTCTTTCTCTCTTCCCCTTTCTGTTCTCTTTTAGACTTTCTCAAATAACGTGTGTTTACTGCAAACGGACGACGAGGCGAGTCTGCGGCGGAGTTTCAATATCATCTATTTGAAATAATTACGGTAGCTTTAACCGTGGGTGTCGCACTAATTGTAACTCTTTCTTGGACGATCTACTTCCCTTATTCTCGTTCTTTGGCCCTTAAGGGAATTCGTGTCGTTATTTTACACGAGGGTATTTGTACATTTTCAGTCTTCTGCGATTGCCCGAAGCGAGGCAAACAATTTTAAAATCGATTTTCATATTAAGCCGACGTAAAGAGTTCCACTTTTATTTTAAATATAATGATAATTTTTACTTGAATATTTTTTCATCCTTTCTGTACGTCTTTTTTCATTTATTTAAGAATTATTATTGACTTCTTCAAATATGTGAAGTAAATGTTCAGCGGAATCTTGCATAATTGGCTTTGTAATTCTCAAGACGTAACAACATTTTTGGATGATTGAAATGTCGATGTCTTTGATTTATTAAAGAATATTCAAGATTTCAAGTAGCTCCGCGTTTATTTTTCGATTCTTCTATTTTGTCCACAATACGCTCGTTTTTTTTTACTATTATGCAATTATCAAATGCGGATCAATCGGTTAATTGCAATTTATCACGTATAAAAAGTTCATTTAATATTTCTATAACGTCGACGCGTTTCTTCTTTTATCTTCATTAAAGAAAGCACCGAGCTTAAAGAAATTCAAACTCGTTCTTGAATGGTTCATAATGTAGAGAGAATATTCTCGGGATAATCATCGCTGCGTCCATGTTTCACTCGGAACGTATAAAATGGAGAGAAAAAAGAAAAGTTGCAACTACATTCATGAGATTTTTATTCTCGCAAGATAGTAGAAGTAAAATGATACAAAACCGTTCTTTCGTTAATCCGCGTCGTGGTTTATCCCTCATTACTTGTGATTCGTTTGTGAAACGGAAAATTCTTATTTTATCGAATCTTTCTCTCGCTTTCTTTCTTTCTTTAGCCCTCGAGATCGTCAAGCTCGGTCTTAAGGAGCGATAGAACCTATTCATCGATTTACAATTCATCTCGGTTAACGCGATATAACAAAACTTCCAATAGAAGAAGCTAATAACTGCGAGTAATTGGTCAGCTTCCATGCGAATTATTATAGAGTTAGTATTTTGTTAGTACTATTTTGAAGATTTAACGGAGATTCAAGAGAGACGAATATTTTTCATAAGATTATCGAAGGTTTCTTTTTTTAATGAACACTCGATAGACTCTTAGAAAAGAGAAAAGATAATTCTAAGAAAGTAGAGAGAATCTAAGGAAGCTAAAGTTGAATTCAAAATAGTAATCTATTCGAAATATTTCTTGCTGTTAGAATCGAGGTTACCATTTGAATTTACCAGATACACATGCAGTAATAACTGTGTTATCTCTGCATTCTATGATATTATCGCTTTACCATATTGAATATACCGGAACACCATGAATATCGTGCGAATGCGAATCCCTCTCGTCGCGCAAATCGCGTTAAATCGTTTCGAAATCGCATTATTGAGAGTTTGTAGAAGGGAAAGCATAGGAGTTGCGCAATGATTAAACGATAAGGAACGATGGCGATAGGTATTTATCGGCTTGAGAAACTGGTTTGATAACGAGTCGAGTAGAAAAAAATGAGGGGATAAAAGGAAAAGCCGAAGGAAGAGAGGAATGAGGAGGAGGGAGAGAGAGAGAGAGAGAGAGAGAGAGAAAGAAAAGGTTTATCAAAATCCTCATCGTTCTCACTCAAGCGATTTCTCCCTCAGTGATACATTGCCTTAATGAAATTATCGGGTAGACACCGAAGACCGATTACGAAGCCGCATTTAACGATTCAACGATCGTCCGATTGGAAGCCGATGATGAGAATCCAGGGTGTTGGAAGGAGAGAGAGAGAGAGGGTGGGGGTGGCGGGGAAGTTGAAAAGCAGAGGGTAGAGAAAGTCCGCAAAACGAATCGCTACAATTAAGCGCGCGATTATCCGCCACAAAATCGTCCTCTTTCTTTTCACCCTTCTCTATACCCTTCAGCTATTTCTCCTTAATTTAATTTTCCCCCACGGTGTCGGTCGAGAGAAGGAAAAGAAAGTACGGTTTTCTAGGAGATTCATTTTTAAAAGTACGTCTTCGTCTTCGAATTTGACGGATGTGAAATGGTGAAAAGGATAAAGATTTTTTCAATGAGTTTGTACCACATGTCTTACTCTACATTTATTTACATTCATTTTGCGAAATTCATTGTTCGATCTGCATATCGTCGTTAATCAACATATGTATTCGCTTGTAGAAGAATACACAAGGAAAACGACTATTCCTCGTTACGGATGGTAAAAAGGTGTACACTCACGAGATACAGGATCTCCGGCGTTTGAACTTTGCGAGACCGTCGGAAAGAGGAGAATCGGACTCTCGAAGTCGACCGACAAAAGAATAACATATTTCTTGTCCATTGTCTCGGAGAAGCCGTCCTACCAGGCGGCCTCTTTTTCTCTCACAGTCACAACATCCTACGTACGAGTCTATCGGCGACACATCGCGAACGATAAATCGTATGCGATATGTTCTCCCTCTTCTCTCTCTCTCTCTCTCTCCTGTTCTCGTTCTTGGCAAAGTCGCGAGGGAGAGCTCGCGTTGTCAACGGTAGGGACTCGTGTGACTTTACGAAAGAACTTCCGTTCTCGCAGGTGCAGGAAAGACGCACCGTTGCTCGCATAAAAAAGAAAAGTAAAAGTAAAAAAGGAAGAGAGAAACATTGGTACGTTCGGGTAGAAAAGGGATCGAGCATGAAACACGTAACGTTAGCGTCGTTACGCTGATGATGCTCGAGAGGTTCGACCAATCGGTGGGAGACCTCGAGAGAACATGCCATTTTATTTGCTCGATAAAGTGAGAGAAAGGGCGTGGTTCTTGCAAATTATTTCATCGAGGCGTAACCGAACCGAGTAATATCACTGGGATCATCAAACGCCTTTAAAAGAGCTAAGCCATTTTTTTCGTTAAGTAAAGTAAATTATTAGATAATTTGTATTTCGGTATTGACGTAGTTATAATATTTGACCATACTCCAGAGTTATTCGAGATCGATGGGCAAGTACGTAAAGTCGAGAGAAATCTCGAGGATGCATCGAAACGGGTCGCATCATCGTCACCCACTCGTCTCTCATGTAGCATGTAACTAACCCCGTCCTCAGCATCCGAGTGTTCGCCTTAAGGGGATAACGTGTTCGGAGACTTATCTCATAATATATTTACGGTTACGTTACGACGGTCATATATTATCCTCAGACATACGGCGAACCTTCTTATCCTGCCACCGGTTTCTTCTCCACCCCTTCATACAGACTACCTCACCCCCGAATGTATTATGCATTCCGTACGCGCTATATTCTTGCATGCTCACACGTTATGTGCCTCATATATTTTTGACCTCGATCTATCGGCTTCATTTCGTAGCCGTTCCGGCTCTTACGTATTATTTCTCCCATTTTTATTCTCAAACTTTTCCCTTTCTATACAATAGAAAAAACAAGAAAGGAATAGAAAAAAGAACGAAGCATTTAAGAAAGGCTACCGCGAGCGACGATATCTCTCTTTTTTTTTCTTTTTCTTTTGTTTCCTTTCCTTTTTCTTTTCGAATCCTTTTTGGCAAGTAATTCTTTCTGAATCGTCGATCTTCGCTCGATTATTACATCCTCATTTGTGCTCCGGGTTCATAGAAATATAATTTAATTTCCAAGCGTACGCGACGCGAGAGAGTATTACGGTACTGCGGTAGACGATTACGGGGAATTGAAAAGGCGTGGAGGGGGGTGGAAAAGCTTTTGAAAAGCGGCGTTAATTAGAGCCAGTCAGGATCGATGGCCCTATCACTTTCTTCCTTCTCGCGCTTTTTTCTTTCTCTTCGACTAATTGGGCAAGTGGTGCAATTAAGGGAAGGAAAGGGTGAGAAGTTGCGTGCCACGTGTATCTTCGAGGGATAACGTTTGAAGGGAGCTGGATCGTGGATTTGAGAAAATAATGGGGAGGGCTCGAGCGAAAATTCGCTACTGCAAAGTTTTCTATCGGTGATCGATCATTCCCGAATTAGCGGGCTGCATTCACTTTTCTATTTTGCGCCGATTTCTTACTTTCGCGATAATCCTTCGAGTATTAGATTAATTTTTAAGAGAAGCCATTTAACATCTACTTTTAAATTTAATTTCTATCGATGCTCGATAGCATCCTCAGAATTACGCAACGCAATCTTAACATTACTTAACATTAATTCCAGGCGATATTTTATCCCCGAAGGATCTTAAAGCAATGTAACTTTTTCTTTCCTTTCTTTTTCCTCTCGCCCCATCTCGCTCTCGTTTTCCACCCACGAGCAACAATCTTCCGCTTCGCCTAAGCTACTTTTAACTTCGGAAGTTTGTCCGTTCGCGCGAGAAACAGTGGCACTTGTCTCTCTTCTTCTCCTTCCTCCTTGTCCTTTCAGCATCTTTTGTCGGCAACTTTACACTCACTGCATTATGAATACCAGGATTCTGCGAAGAACTTATTCGGCTCGGTCATTTTTAAAATGGAAAACCACAGAAGCAAAGTGGGTCATACGCTTAGGTTCGCTGCTTCGTAACGCTTCGCTCGTTGCTTGTTAATCATCTTATCGGCTTCTTCTTTCCTCGTTTTCTCTTCTTCTTCTTGTCTTCTTTGCACTTCATTCTAGAAAATACTAATGCTTTCTCGCTCAAAGGGTGCCACTCTACGCTTCTTTTCTTGTCGACCACGTAAACGAAGTTGAATCTGCGTTAAGCTCTTGAATGTTAAATTGAGAAAAGATTGAAGTGAAACAAATTTTTAGTTAGCTTTAAATATAACCTCATCAATTAATTATCTGCTCGTCATCGATATTAAAGAAAAGAAAGAAAAGTTAAAATAATAACGTTCCATGAAACGTTGCATTTTCTTCACCTTTCATTGTATTATTCACTTTCCGTCGTCGTTTTTGTTATTTACTTCTCTTTCGTAGAATTTTTTCTCGCAAATATACGTATGCTATCATTCTATCAAGATTGAGCAAACACATAATAGCACCTATGAATAATATCAGCATTTAATCCAGATAGTATTTCTTTTCCGATTAAGTCGTCGCTCGTTAGCTCAGACTCGTGACGTTAACAACAAATACAAGAAAGAGAGAGAGAGAGAGAGAGAGAGAGAGAGAGAGAGAGAGAGAGAGAGAGAGAGAGAGAAAGGTATTCATAGAAAGAGGAAAAATGAAAATAATATATTCATAGAGAGGGTATCGTGAAAGGCACGGGTCATAGCCCCAGTTCTCGTTTGATAGTGAGTGCCGTGTGCCATAGCAATTAGCTTCCCTGTAGTGTACTAAATTGTCGTGACAATCGTAGCGGTATTATCTCTCTTATTTGTAGTTTCTACTACTACTACTACTATGCTATTATTACTACTACTAACATACTAGGCTAACGATCACTGAAACATCTTTAACTCTTTTTGTGTATCTTCGCATGATACGTATTTCAGAACGCGATATCAATTTTTATTAAAATATCATGTATTATATGAGATTATATCATGTATTTAAGACATCTTATCGCATTGAAGTGATCATAACGTGCTGTGGTTAAAACGAAATAACTACATTTAAACTCGCAGGGTATAACGATGTTCCGTATATAAAAAACAATTGATTAGTTTTACTGTAACGCTGGAAGTTTAATCGAATAATCCACCGAAAATTTCAACTAGATCGCGAATATTTTACTGGGATTTTTTGACGTGATTTTCACGAGTACCTTCGTCAAAAAAAAAAAAGAAAAAAAAAAAAAAAAGAAGAAAAAAACAGATAAAATTGGAGAAGAAACGGAAGAATGTAAATCACGCTCGATTTACGGAACGCATGGGTGATCTTTTTTATGTTTTATTCAATAGGCGAACGGGAGCATTAATTGCGAACCGTGCCATATTTCTTCCTTTATTTTTTTTTTTTTTTTATCTTTTCTTCCTTTTTCTCTTGTATTTTAACTCTTTGAACAAATCGTCGTAAACACCGATATGGCTTGTTCGCAAATTTTTAGTTTCGATTTTTTAGTTGGAACTTGACGTCGTAACCTCCAATACCAGCAAGTTTTAAGAGACTGAAGTAGCACAAATTGCTCTCTCTCTCCCCCCCTCTTAATGCACGAAACACGTATTTACAGATATGTAGGTACGACCGAACCTTTGCTTTCCTCGTATTTCGTATTTGAACGTACTTTGTGACTCGGTATATAATTTATTATACCTAACGACATTAGACGTTTTAATTTGAAACTCGTAACGATATTCAGCACGAGAAAGAAAGAACGAGAGAGTAGGAGCTACGTCTAAGAATGTAATGCGATTTTGCAGACGTTCGACGAGATGGCAATTTATCTCTCTTCAAATAAATCGTTCTTTTTTTTTTGTTCATAGATTCCTACAAAGATTAAAATTCCGATTATAACGTAGGAAAAGAGAATCGATGTTCTCTCAATATAATTACGAAGCATTCGAATTGTATTATATAAGAATATAAAATCAATAAGTTCCGCACGAGTAACGTAACGGAACTCGTATCTTTGATGGAAATAATTATAATCTCTTACTCAAAAGGCTTACGTATGTCTCTTTAAAGCCTTTAAAACTATTAATTTCCTCTACGATCATAGGTTTCGTTTACCTTAATAACGCTGACACGCCTCGAAACATTTAGAAGCTTGACTCTCGATGGTGTTTCAAATCTTAACGTAATTTTCAAATCGTTCTCTCACGATATTCGACGATTTTACGGAACGCTAATTGATGTGGCCGAGGCTGCGGATTATCTTCCGTGCAGATTACGTCCTTCATTCTTTTTCCCTCCTTCTACCTTTCGCGTCGTTTTTTTCTTTGCTGTTTTCTTCGACGAAGTAAGAAGACCTTCGTCAGGTGTCACGATGATGGATGAACCAGGTAGTAGGAGAACCTCGATAAGTGTCCTCCTGTAATATTATAGTTCGTTGAACCGTTCTTTCGATGCTTTCCAACAAACCAATGTAGTTTAACTTTATCAATTTTTACCTCGTTACGATAAAACGATATACAATATTATATTCACGTCCATACAACGAAATTTCCTTTCAAACATTTTATTGATTTAATAATCGTGAAACGTTATAATAATAAACTTGCATTATAGAAACAAATGAAAGATCAGAATCAATATTGTCAGGATTTAAATGTTGCTTTGTAATGGCCGATGTTATCTCCGATGTCATACACAGAGATTTTTATTCTTATCCCTTTTTCTCTCCTTCAGCACCCTTTTGTTCTCTCTTTTTCTCTACTCTCTACGCAGAGAACCCGTGCGTACGTCGAGATCCGTCGAGAGCTACGCGTTAGGCACAAATCTTCGTCTCCTATATATCGGTGACGTATATACGGTGACGCTTCGCGAGCTTAATTAGTATTAACCGCATTTGCGATATATATAAAACCGAGAGATCGTCGTGAGGACTGTAGCAGGAATACGATTTTAATTACGAAACCCTCGAGTAAGAATCGGAGTTGAGTTAATTGGAAATCTTTCTGGTCATTGGAGATTTAGTGGGAGAGGTTGAAAATATTTATATTTTTAATAATAATGCTCGATCGTTCGTTATCGTCTCGTGAATCTAGTCATAATTAAGACTTCAAGTAGAAACGTTTCTTATCGAATTTGAACTCATTATGAAATTAATGAATTAATAGTTATTATTATAGTTGAAAAATTAAAAATGATCCGAGCATCTCCGATGGAAAAATATGGAGAGAATGTAGCAAAGACGAGCTGAACAAATAATGAGGGTAAGAGAAAAAAAACAGGAAAGATTTTTCTTCACTTTTTCGTTGGAATTTTGATGGACGACAACGGTTGGAGGCAGAGGTAGGAAATCGAAAGGGGGAGGGGGGCATCCGCGAATATGGAAATTTATGTGAAATTTCCATGGTCGGGTTGACTTGCAACCGTTACATACGGTTTCGCGATCCGCGTATCGCATCATGCGCGGCCAAATCCAGATTTTGCTTTTGACATTCGACGCCGCTTTCGCAAGACCAACCGCGTTCTTTATTTAGTTTACGTTTTTAATTACTTTTAACGTTGACGTTACCATGTCCCCGGTAGGTATAAGAAAAAAATTCGTTCTCTAATTGAAGACAAAATGTCGGACTCAGGATTCTCGTATACAAGTCATAACGATTAATTCGAAGGATAAAATAAATTTTCCTTTTCAGCATGGGAGGTTGGTTTACGATAACGTTTGAATTACTAATATCTCCATTTATAGTACGTTTATAACCGCATTGCGTCTATATTGCGCATGGAACGCAATGGGAACGATCTAATCGCTCCGCGCGAATGCATTCTAGGGCGGCTAACAAATATCAAATGCCATAGAAATACCAAATGGGCGCTATAAGTTACGCGTACGCGATAATGCCAATGACAACACCTCTGGAAAGCGGATAGTTTTCGCTGGATTATGCCGCGACCAATCGTTCAATAGTCGATTCCTTTAAAAACTCATCTCTGATGGGCATTTAAGCGAGCGTTTTATAAAAATTTATTTTTCGAAATTGTTAAACGATGGCATCATCAAAAGTTCATTTCTCCGGTCCAATCTATATTTGAAAATAAGGTCCAATAGGTCGCCGTTGAAAGTATTTGTACGAGAATAATATAAAATAAAATAGGGTGCGCGGAGGGAGAAAATAAAGAAAGAAAGGGAAGGAATGATCGATCTCGTAACTCGTTGAGTAAACGAGAATTTGCGCTGGAGCTGCCAAAATATCTATCTATGTATCGGATACAAAAGGAAAGTGTTCTCAAACAACTCGACTAATCACCGTTCACCTCTCACTCCGTATACGGAAAGAGAGGTGCGTTGCAACAAACGTCACACCTCTCCTTTCCCCTTCGAACAGCAGGCAAGCGTGAAACTACGAAAACGCATATACCATTTCGAATTCGGACGTTTTACCGAACGCTCGTCGATTTATTTAACCCGGCAAGCACTAGAGGCTTTGTACGAGTGAGAGCTAGATGAGCGAGAATGAGGGAGAAGAGGAGAAATAGAGGAAAGGGCGGTTGTGGAAAAGCGAGAGGACAGGTGAGGCGTCGGGTTTGATACAAAAGGGACCGGAAAATCGAGAGAACGAGAGAGAGACAGATTGACGGGGATAGAACGAGGCTATGCGATAGGCGTAAAGGGAAAGAGGGAAAGAGAGAGAGAGAGAGAGAGAGAGAGAGAGAGAGAGAGAGAAAAATTAGTCTCTAACCGCTCGCGCAGAGTGTCTACGTGAGTGTCGCGAGAGGGTTGACGAGAGGGATGGAGCTCGGTGGGAGTTTTCGGGATCGAGGGGGCATCGAGGGGGGGGGGGGGTTGTTGGACGTTTCAGGTTGACGCCACCACACCGGTACTGGACGCAATTTGAGAGCAATCGACTGAACGACACGCCGCAAATCAAAGCCGCTATCGGAGCTCGGATGCTCCACCACCTCCGTAACCACCTTCGCCATCTACTTTCCCTTTCTCCTTTCCCATCCATCTCGCCTAACTACTCCGTCTGCACTGTGTCCTCTCAATTTCAGTCGACGCTTCCACCTACGCATGAGCGATTTTGAGTTGAGCTGCCGCGACAGCTGCTACTGTCGATGCATCACCATTTCCTAACAGAAACAACAATGGCACCGTCGTCCGAAGGCGCATTACACCTACGTTACCGACGTTACTGTTAATTGAATCGATCCCTTTCGTGGATGGACGTTAGCTGCGCCAGATAATGTCTCTGAAATCCTATCGCGTATTACTCGTATGTAAGCTTACCGATGAATCATCGAGATATTCAAATATTTGTTTTTCCATGGTCTTATCGAAAGACCATGCGTTTTTTTGAAATTGCGTTTACTACGTTCTCGCTGCGCGATCGGTCGAAAAACGAAAAAACCGAAAAGTATAATAATTGAATCGTGGATACGAGTGACACTTTTTACGATAGATTTGTCCAAACGATTTTGACCTTAAACAATGAAATTGCTTGGAAAATCGATAAATCCGAGTGTTCACCGAGGATGGCCTATCTGTATATCCCCTCTCAATCGACGCATTCCCGAGAATAATAGGTATAATTTACTCGATTTCAATCGAGCCCAACTAGGCAAAAGTTAATCGCGTACCGATCGATAGCGGCTTCGAATTGATCTGTTTACGATAACAGCCGCTATACTCTGGAATAGATTTGACTAGGCAACCATCACCCATACGAAATTCTCCAAACTTGTAGCTACTCGTGATTTTGAAGAGCTCGTCCTCCCTTTCGGACGAGCGAACACGCGGGAGAGCGCGTTTGGACATCGTGCAAACGCTTTTACGTGCGCGTCCAATACTTCTCTACTTCCCCGGTATACCCGCAATTTGTAATCGATTCGACTCGTTAAACGTACGTTTATAACGCTACGTGTCGCCATAGCCGCCAGCCAAAGAGTTAACTTTTATTTGTTAAATAATTTCTTTTTGTTTCTTTTATATTTTTATTGGGAGGAAAAAGAAACAAAAGGACAAAAAAAGAAAAAAGAAAAGAGTCAGGCTGCGGAAGGATTGGAAAAGCGTAGCAATTTAGCGAATACCAAGAGAGGTAGCGTGTTTGCTTATCAAAGCGCGAGGTATTCGAAAAAATATAATCGAATTATAAGAATAAAATACGAGAGGCCGGTGTTGGGCCGCACTACCGCTGTCATCCACAAAACGTTGACACAGCCAATTTTCCCCTCGGAAAAAGTGATCAGCGTTGAGCGATCGATCGCTACACAATTTTTTTTCCTCCCCATAAAAGTCATACTGTATCTTTTGTTTAACTCTCTAAGTTGTTCCCTTGTTTTTTCCTTTTCTTTCTTCTTCTTTTTTTTTTTTATAAAATAAAAATTTTTAAAAATTCTTTTTGCTTCTCGTAAATTGTTTTTATTCGTTATCTCCTCGTCCGTTTCTTTTGCTTCTTTTGCTTTCAAGAAAGAGATCAGGTTAACTGGAACGCATTTAATGACTTCGTTTACGTCTGGCCAAACGCTTGTTGACCCTGTTTAACGATATGCTTCTCTGCCGTCATCTCGACCGATTGGTGAAAATGCAAATTACACGTTTTATTGTCGCCTGTCAACGCTCCTTAGTCTGTCTCCTTCTTTTATTCCTCTATTATAAAATTACAACCTTTCTTCACAGGTCTCACGCAATACACGTCGACGAAGAAGCAAACCTTTTCCCTTTGAACATCCAGTCGGTTGGAAACTCCATTTTCTACAGTTTTCCGTCGAACCGATTCTTTGCGTACCTCCCTGTCCTCCTTCTCTTTTATCATTTTTCTCCCTAACCCCTATCCTTTTTATTTTCATCCTTTGTTCCCACTTACACCTCCATGTAACTTTATAATTCTCGACGGAAACAAAGTCAACGTTTCTCTCTCTCTCTCTCTCTCTCTCTCTCTCTCTCTCTCTCTCTCATTTCGATTAATCTTCACAATAAACGGAGAAAAAGGTCAATATGGCTTTATAAAGAAACGAGGAGAATAACTGGATAAGTAATGCCTACGTACGTACATATATATGTATATATATATATATATATATATATGTAAGTACATATGTACGTGCGGCAAATCTATTATCAAGCAGTTTTTCCACTGAGGCCGTAAATGTGATTTTTTCTTTTATAGCAACGACTAATAATAGTAGGCATTCTAAGAGTTTTTACAATTCGTATACATTTATGAAAAATATTTTTATTTTTTGCTATTTTTAGCCCGATCAGACTATCGGTGAATTAATTTAAAGAAAGTAATTCATTTCTTCGTGCGCCTTTTGTACCGATGTGTATCTGCATCGAGGCATATTCACGGACACAACGAAACGTATCGTAGAAGCTGAAATATTAAAAGAAAATGCCGTTCTCTTTGCGCGATCGTGTTAAAAAGTTTTAAGTAGCATGAACCCGAGTTACCGGTAGGATGACTCTCGGGTACCGTTTTAAACTGTAACACGGTATGTCATACTCGAAAGTAAATATTCGGGGATAGTTCGAAAACAAAAGTTTTATCTTTTACTAACGTGAAACTGTTACTATTACGTACAATAAAAATTTCAATTCTCGATACGTAATTCATTGGACGACAATTCATACGTATTCATGGAAATGATTTTGTATTCGTAGGAGTGGAAATTGGTAATATAAATCGATGGCGGAAGTTTGGCGAACGCGATGAACAGCTTATACCTAAAAACATGCCAAACGTTTTTCTTTTATTTCAAACTATTTCTGAGCATCTTTTAATTAATTTCTATTCGATATTCTAAAAAATATATTATCTCTTTTTACAGATGCACTGATCATCGTTTTGTAAAAGAGAGAGAGGAAAAAAAAGAAGAAGAAACAATGAAATTTTTGGCGTTATCGTTCATTCTTTTCCTCCTTAACAACGTTTTCTGCGTCGAGTGGAAACACAGCGCGATCTTGGACAATAATTTTCTCGTCCTCTGGACGCCAGGCGACAAGGAAGTAACTTTTGAGATTCAAGTGAAGACACTCGGCTATGTCGGGCTCGGTTTCAAGAAGGAGGACGGTCGAGAGGGAGCCGACATGGTCATTGGTTGGGTGGACAACAACGGTCAGGTTCATCTGCAGGTAAGTGCTTTCGGTCAATTTCTAAAATGGTAAAATATCTAATCGTTGTTTTCGAAATTTATAGCAAATTTAATTCGATAGTTTTTTTCATCGACGATTATAATTCACATAAGAGTCGGGATTAAATCGATCGATATCATCGGTACGATAAGCCAGATCTGAACTATGATTATTCTCGTCTAGATAAAAAATCTTCATAGGCATTTATTTTTAGAACGCTAATGTTGCCAACGATACATTACAATTCTGCCTCTTTCGTTCCGACAAATAAAACAGCGAACGATCGAAACTCGGACGATTATTACCATCCGAGATTACGCATCCTCGCTCGATTACCACCGTCGTGCCGAGGAGAATATAATCGTATAATTATTTTCAAGCTACCGATACGATACATACCTACATGGGTAGACGTGTCTGATCGCACGTACGCGTTTACGTTGTAATGCGATTGTACGTGTGGTCAAGTCTTTTTGGAATATCAATTTAAGCGGGGGCGAAAGAGAAAGAGAGAAAGATGATGGAGATTCGGATAATCATAGTCGTTTCATAGTTAAGTAACGGTTCTCTCTCGTTCGATCTCGGTCATATCGATAATTATGGATATCAGGATCGAAAGCAAGGCGATCCTTTATTAAATCTCGATTCCTCCTCAATTTCGATCCCATTCGCGGCGACATACCTTCTCGATACTTTCTTCGATAGGAGCTTCGCGAAAAGTTATTGTGTCGATAATCGGTCGATAATCATTTTCGCGCCGAACCATGTCCCTCTTTCCAATCCAGTATTCATGAATTATTCAAGTTCTTCTCTCTTTCTCTCCGTCTTTATCTTTCTACAATCGTGCTCGTTATTGCAACGCAAGAATAAAATTTCAAAGCACTCGCTGTTCTCGACGAATATCAATTGTCTCGATCGTTCGATCATTAACTATGAAATCATGCTAATTCCTTTTGCAGAATCAATGTTCGATATATTAGGCTTTATCTCGATGGAATACCACTTTTATCTCGAATTCTCCGTAGCTTTGTTAACGTGTGAGTTATTCGACTGTGAAAGAAGGCCGATATCTAAGAGAAATAGAAAACTTCCTCTAAGAAGCTCTTGAAAACGATTAAGCGTTCTGCGATTCATCCCTGTTTCATCGTGTTTCGCGTCGACCAAATAACTCGTCCAATGTTAAAACATTGACAACAGGAGGGAGAGATGGGTTCTCAGTTTAGCCTCTCTCTCTCTCTCTCTCTCTCTATTTTTTTTCTTTTTTCTGTTTCGTTTCTACGAAACTTGCACGATGCCACCTTCTTCTTCAAGATCGTGCCAAGTATACGAGACACGTGATATGTTTTCTCTTCTTCTCCCTCTTCTTCTTTTTCTTCTCGGACATCTCATAGTTCCATTAATGGGAACCCATAAAAGTTTAGCTGTCAGCCACACCATACAGCCGAATATATTTTTTAACCCCAGCCGCGCGAGAAGTTCCTTCTATTCTTCGAGCAAGCGTTTTTTCTTTTTTTGGATCGTTCGCCGTACAATTTTTTGCTACACTTCGTTCTTGCCAGCTTTTACGAGTCCCGTGAGCTTTTCTCATCTGCGGCTTTCACCAACACTCGAGAATAACACTCACGAATGCGAATAAAAAACGAAAACGGAAACATCAATCTAAGTACTCGTTATACTTTGTCATTTAATGGCGTTGTTCTTTGTTAGAAATCAAGTAATACGATTTCTTCGCTATCTTAATATTTTTTACACGGTAGGAGGACGTTTCATATTAATCGAGCTTTCCCTTTCACGGTTTCTTTTTCTACGAGCAAGAAACTCGGCGGGATCGTTTTTAACATTATAAAAGCAAGTAAAAAAAACACCCACGCAAACCGTATATAGTTCCTTCAATGATACGTCTCCACCGAACTGTCAAATCGCACGACATGACTACTTATTCCTACGGTTGAGATTGGTTCAGAAAACTGCAACAGACGTCTTCGTATTACTTCCTTTCTCGTTTCTTCTCCCTGTATACCCATACGCTTCTTTCTCTAATTTCTTATAAAATGGAAAACAGTCAGTTGAGTGCTGGCGAAAGAGAAAAGGAGGTAGAGATGGGTAGAGAGGAGTCGATGCGATATAGGAAAGCAATCTTCTCGTCTGGCGACTTCTTCCTAGAGATAGTTGACCAAGAAGAGAGCAAACTGCTTCTATATTTCTCTCTATATATGTGTATATATATATATATATATATGTATATGTATATGTATATGTATATGTATCCCCATAGAACATGTGTCTCTCTTCCTCTCTCTATCTATCTCTTTCTATTACCTTCGAGATCTTCTAGGTAGGTAGATATCGCGCGGTGGTAAGGTAGGTAGATAGCTGGATAGCTAGTCAAGCTGCAGATCGCGTCCGTCTCGCGTGTCCGCAATTTTTCCGCTAGAATCGTTGCCGCTCGTTCCATAATGCATACCGTGCCGCGCAATGCTGTATGCGATGCAGCCATTGCCGGACGTTCTCATACACATAGAAAGAGAAAGAAGCTGGAGCTAAGAAAGAGAGAGAGAGAGAGAGAGAAGCTAGAATGGGAGCGAGAAGCTTTTTCGTTATGATCGTAATCTTAGAACCAGACCAGCCGCGGGCATTCGGACTGGCCAGGCGACCAAGCCCCTGATACTTCTAGCTCTCGTTTTCTTGTCCTCTGTCTTCTTCCTTTTCCTTCTCCTCTTCCTCCTTCTCCTTTTTCTTTTCCTTCGAACTTGTACTGGAAACGAAGACGTGCCTTTACGCTGTCCTTTCTGTTTTCGGACAAAGTGACGCGACTCCTCCTTTTCCTTCTTAGACTCGTCGATTCGTTTACTCGCATTTTTCTGCCTCGCTTGCCACCTAGTCGTTCGAATGCTCCAAATTGTTCTGGATATCGTCCAAGATAGAGCTGACAATCTAAAGCCTTTCGTGATTCTCCGATGTGTTTGCGAATAACCGATGCTGATTAGAATGATTAGTTTAAGGGTTCGAATAAAGGGATAATAATACGGGGGAGAGGGGAGTAAGAATGTGCTTTCGATCGCGATGCATTAAACAAATAGATACGCTAATTACAATGGACTCTCGCACGTTTCGCTTGTTCCTCCGATTACCATGCATTTGTCTGTATCTAATCGAGACCTCGTTATGCGCTCGAAAAATAATTTCACCATAATCACGTTAATTCTGTTATACGTCATATAATCGTGGACGCATAGGAAATAGGATAAGTACGTAGGTATACATATTTTGCGTATCCTCGCAAACAAATTTACTCGTTATCAAATCCGATGATCGAAATCCGGGTACGATTATTCTCGACTTTAAATACCGATTATTAGCCATCAATTTAACGAGAACCCGAACGATTGAAATTATTACCATCGCTATTCGTTGGTATCCATAGTTCTCCGCGTGTTCGTTCGTTCTTCATTCTATAAATTCTCATCGTTAAAGTCATTTTATGACATTTCTCGGATCGATTCGAACAATCGCGACTATTGGGCCGCATCATATATGCGGCTATTAGAACTATCCTGTTTTCTCTCTCTCTCCCCCCCCCCTCTCTCTCTCTCTCTCTCTCGACTTGCCACGTGGAAAAGAGTTGGGCGGTTCGAGTAAATCTCTTCCAAGAAAAAGGATAAAATGTTTAGTGCGACTTATTTCCTAGAATCAAGACGTGTTATTATGGAATTATAGAGTACTAGCGGTATCGCCGATCTAGGCGGTAGATCGTATTTACTGTCTTTAGACTTTCCTACATGCCGGTCTTTACACTGTCCCTTATCGAACGAAGAGAGAGAGAGAGAGAGAGAGAGAGAGAGAGAGAGAGAGGAAGGGGAATTGGTAAAGCTAAAGAGAAGGGTAGAGAGGTCTAGGGAGATGAGAGAAAAGAGCAGGAAGGTAATACCTCGCGCAGAATGAAATTCTTATTCCGCATTCTGCGTCGGCAGTTTGCCACTGCAGTCGAGTAAAGTGGTGGAAAAGTGTGGTACGGATAAAAATGTGGAGGCTGCCGGTATGCTTTGTTTCTTTCTCTTTCTCTCTTTTTAAGCCTGAAATTCAAATCCATCGAACGAGATAAAAAGCAAGAGAGAAAGTCGAAAACTCTTTTTCTCTCTTTGTCTTATTTTTACACTTTGTTCCCGTTCTCTATAAATCCTGTTATTGATATTTTATTATAAAAGAAAAAAATTAAATGGATTATTTAATACAATTAAGTTCCGCAGTATTCTTCCTTTTTATTTTCTTCCTACTCTTTACTCTCGTTTTACAAATTTGCGTATGCGAAGCAAGTAGGAAATATGAAATATAATAAGGTAATCATTGAATTAATGAAGAATTATAAAAGGCCAGTGAGATTAACTCATTGTCAGGAAATAAAACGCACGGTACTCTTATCACGTCGGAAAGCTGTCTTTCTGGATTTTCGATTTTCATCTTTTTTTTCCTTTTTTCTTTATTTTCTTTTTCTATCGGCAGGTAGATATCCATATTCCAACAGTCGTTTCGTTCATTCAATTAAAATTTACCGTATCGTGAAATTAATCGAAATTAATCACCGTCTATGAGCATAAATATCATCACGGGCGAACATTCAGAAAATCCTCCGCTCGCGCATTAAATTCTCGTCTCGACGCGCGTATCGTATTTATTAATCAACCGTGTCGAGAATTTAATTTCAATCACGTTCACGTATCTCTTACTGCGAGGAATAAATTTTACTCGGTTGTTTTCACGAAAAACACATATCCACGTACTAACGTGTCCACGTTTCGGTTACAATCTGATCCATTTCGCAAGAGTTTGAGAATTAGATCTTTGATCCGAGCCTTTCGACGAAATATATTCTGTTCTTGCGATACTCTCCAATTCCAGGTTGGGCCTCGCTCTTTATCCAATATCATGCCCCTCTCGCCCCTTTATCAAGATCAAAACATTCTTGTTTTCCGCAAAAGACTCTGCATTATTAGCAGTTTACGATTAAATCACCGATAAGCTTTGAAATCGAAATCTGAAAAAGGGAGCATGGACAAAAAAGAAAGGGAAACGCTTGAAATGAGAGAAAAGGGAGAGAGAGAGAGAGAGAGAAACAATAGAGTTTAATAAAAATGCGTCTACTGTGCTAGCTTCGCAGTCGTGCACACGTCCCAACGTGTGCGACTAGCTTTCGAAAAGGGTAGTAGCCATAGAGAGAAAGGGAGTGAGGAGTTTAAGCTCAACCCAAAGCCTAGGAAGAGGGGAGAGAATAACCGTGCAGAGGCTATTCCCAAGGTACTCCTGCCATGGGATCCCTCCAATGCGATTTTACCCAGCGTAAATAGGATTCCAGCGTAAATGCAGTTACGTGCGCGTACATACTCGCACTTATATATGCCTATCTATCTCTGTGCCCTACTTATCGTATGCGTGTGCGTTAGTGAGACAGTGCAAATACGTACGCACGGCAGAGTTGCATTTAATGTAGCACGAGGAAAATCATTTCTCTCTCTCTCTCTCTCTTACACGCGTAGCGTATCCCTATTTTTC
This sequence comes from Vespa crabro, assembly GCF_910589235.1. Classification (NCBI taxonomy): domain Eukaryota; kingdom Metazoa; phylum Arthropoda; class Insecta; order Hymenoptera; family Vespidae; genus Vespa; species Vespa crabro. Next base: position 11,712,673 of record NC_060959.1, read on the forward strand.
TATCTTTATCTCTTTCATTATTTCTTTCTGCTCTAATATAAATTGTATCTGTTTTTCCGTTCTCGTTACATTTCCGATAGAAATCTGTGCCAATTTCGATAGAGATTTGTGATAAAGTTGGTCTAATAAGCAATAAAGATGCCGTCTATTTGTTTTTTTTTTCTTTTTTGTTTTTTTTTAGCATTTCCTTTTCGTTCTTAGCTTAGAAAAGATAAACGTTAATTCCAACTATACCTACTTTCACGTAGTTGAATCGAGCCGGAATGAGGAGTCCTGGTATGGGATTCAAAATGAACTCTATCCATCTATCTCTCTCTTTCTCTAACGTTTTCTCTTTTGGTGGTCTTGATAGGGGTGCGAAGTGGTCGCATGAGTGCTTGATGCGAGTAGCTGAGAAGATTCCAGCCTCGTATGCTGATTCCACCTTTGAGAGCGTCTTCGGTGTTTTCTTCCATTTCTTTTTTTCCTAAAGTCTGTTTCGGTTGCTTGGAGAATCTCTTGAAAGGCTCGCTCAAGTGCCCGAAGATGACTTTGATCCTTGAGCGTTGAGTTTCGCGAAGAGACTAGATTTCCTTCTTCTTTTTCTTTTTCTACATCTTCTTCGTCTTCGTCTTCCTTTATATAAATACTTATTTAATATTCTAAACATTCTTTTCGTGGTTTTAAAAATTATACATTTTTATTTTATATCATTAAACGCGTTTCCAAGTTTCAACGTGTATTACTTTGAACACGGTTACCCAGTCGACGGGGATAGCGCATTGCGATGTCGTTTTGGCATAGAGGCATTATGTGTTATTTGTGAACATAATACCAGGAGCAATATACTTTTCTCTTATGATTTAACTGTCTCCTTTTCTCCCTTTCTCTTCTTCCGAATAGGTTTACGAATAGATTTACTTTATATCTTTCAGTTTCTACCGAGTTAGTTTTGTTACACGTTGGCTAAACGTTCGCGCCACATAAACTGCATTTACGTGATCGTTAAGAGCTTATTTAAAAGGAACGAAGGAGAATTTCCGGCATTCTCTTTTCCTCCTCGTATCGCAGCTTCTTCTTATTTCCACGTACGCGATATCGTTTCTCCTCCCTTTACTTGCTCCTCTCTTCCACTTCTACTTCTTTCCTGCATTCCTCTTTTCCTCCGCCTCAGGAATGACTTTTATATCCTCCCGTAAAGCCTCACGCCGATACATTTTTCTTTCCTCGTTGCACACGATGTATCGTAACATATATGTGCGCGCGCGCACATAAACCTACGTAAATACGTTTGTGATACACATAGCCCAAGGATATTCGTGTTTGGATACATATGTACGTATACTATCCGCTCAGATATTTTTCCTTTTTCCGCGCGAAACAATAGCGAACCATATAAGCGGTCAGAAAATATTCGTCCTCATCGATAGTTTCTTACGATTCTTTTTCCTTTCTTTGTTCTTCTTTCTTATTTGCTTTTTTCTTTTTTTGTCGAGACCGACGATAAGGACTGGAGAGAGGAGCACAGTATTGGGACCCTCTTTGATATTCTTATGGAATTTATATTCCTCTCTTATCGGAAAAGTAGAAAAGAAATAATATATGTATACGCATGTAGTAGGAAAGTTTGAATTCTAAATATTAGAACGTATGGAAGTGAAAGTAGACGTGTCTTTGAAATTAGGTAAAAAGGCTTTTACGCTCTCCCTCCCTCCCTCCCCCCCCTCTCTCTCTCTCTCCCCCCTATCTATCTATCACGAGTAAAACAATAAGAGCGAAGAATAAAAAAAGGACAGAAATAAAGGAAACAAAGTGTTTCACCTGCATCGGTCTTCGAATGATGGATCGTAGCTCGTTTGGTGAATATAGATCGGCATTATAATGCATCGGTACGCTTCGAGTTCTTCTCTTTCTCTCTCAAATCGGGCCACTCGCTTCGACGAAGCACCGCTACTTTCTCGATAGGGAGTCGCGATCGCTCGAGTCGATACTGTCAAAACTCTCGTACATGGGGCGTGAACGAGTACTCTGCCGGGACCACCGGAATTATTATCTTTTGATTTCCCTGGTGTGCATCGGCTGGTCAAGAATTTTCAACGAGACCCATTTCTTTCGCTTTCTCTTTTCCTCTTTTTTCTCTTCACCTATTTCCCTCTCTCCCTCCCTCTCTCTCTCTCTCTCTCTCTCTCTCTCTCTCTCTGTCTCTCTGGCGCTTTTTTCAAAACTCTCATCGCAGTACGGCGATCCATCGATACTCCATATCGGTTTATCAATCGTGCGAGAAATTATAATGGAGTGCGACGCGTAAACTCATACTACGATCTATTGTTAATTTCAATTGATATTTTTCAAAAGCCGTTTCTTATCGATCGTATTAAAAAGAGGGAAAAAAGAGAGAAGAACATGGTAATTGTCAGTCGAGACAAGAACATCACTTTCATTTCTCGCGCGTACATTAATCGAGCGATTAAGCGATTAAGCGATTAAGCGATTGATGTTCTCCGGGTAGATGAAATGAAAAATCAAAGCACGAAAAAGCTGTCTCAACGATGTGACGATCGAAAAATAAAACGGCAGACGATATAAAATAACAATTATACGCGCCGGGGAAACGATTAAAGAGATACATTTTTCCGGTCAGCAAGCGAATGATCGCAACTGTCACGAATTCTACTGTCCTCTCTCTTTCTCTCTCACACTCATAAATATGTTCAGCTCTCTGTTATCAGAAACTGATATGTCTCTGACAACTGATCTGATACGAATGCAAATTCGTAGGCACGTAGACACATAGTTATTGAGCCGTGAAATACGATCTGTCAATAAATAATGGTAATCCGAGGCTAGAGATCGTATGGGAATTCTGATTTCACCGTTTTGGAGATACTGGCCGAGATGTAAATCGTAATTGATGCTTATTTTTCACTTGCCCGTCCCATCCCTGTTATCATAAATCCTTCCTTCTGCGCTTTCGATTTTCCGACAGATAACTACGTACGTTTGGCCTTTCGAATAGAATCTAAAATGTATGTATATATGAAAAAACAATTTCGTTTGTTTTAATGAAGCTCGCAAGAATATAAATCGATTTTATCGTCCGACCAATACTATCTCTCTTTTTTTCTCTGTCACATTTGTATTTCAATAAAAAGGAAGAAGAAAAAAAAATGTTTCTCTTTGTAATAACTTCGTCGCATTTCGTCTTTTCTCTTTGTACGTTTCGTATTAAACATCTTACGGAAAAAGATACAATCTTTTCTTCCGTCTTATTAAAAAGTTTCTTTATTATAAAGTTATGTGTCCTAACTTTAATGAATGTCAAACAGTTTGAATTTTCTCTCGAGAGAAATGCCTTCGACGAATCCCGAAGGAATCCTCCTATACCTTCCTCCTCGCCGTTTTAATTATTTCATTAGGCAACATTGACTCTCATCGGTATCTAATTACGCGGAATTAGATGTTCTCTCGGTGTAATAAGTTGAAACAAAACGAAAGTAAAAGGGGATTTAGAACGACGAAGGTAGAGCCAAAGCGTAACATGCCCAAGAAGAAAGTTAGAAGCGTCCTGTTAAATTGGGTTCAACTTCTATTGGCTTTCTGGGACGATGGTATACAATTCATCGATCGTGTTGGAGGCTAAGCCAATTACCGATACAGACTTTGTCTTTTTCTTTCCCTAAAATACTTCGTTTCTTCCTTTCTCCTCCATCTTTCGCTTTCCCTTTTTGCTTTAATAGCCGATTCTTTTACGACAAGAGAGGACTGTAGAGAGCGTCATTCATGACTAACGTTTTCTTTTCGTTCCAAATATTTACGAAGGATTTCTAACAATTGTAATTTTTGTCAAGAATCATACGACGTGCGACGTGCGACGTGCGACGTATGACGTGCGACGTGCGACGTGCGACGTGCGACGTGCGACGTGCGACGTGTGTGACAGTGAAAAATCGATCGTGAACGTTAAATGTTGTATTATACATTGTGATCATCGAAGATAATATGTATTTCAGAAAACCTTACACGTCGTACGTCGTAACGCAAGGCAATTTCCGATAAAGTTCATTCTTTCTCTCTCAACCCCGACGCTTTTCGTTTCAACTTCCGACGTTGGAAGTTCGTGTCGCGTACGGCTTAATACAACTACCGACGTTCTAGCGCATTCAATTTCAAAGCTTACATCGAAAAGGCATAACGGAAGAAATGGAAGTTTCTTTAACAGAAAAATCCATACGACAACGATACACCACCGTCGGTACCCTTCGATTTCCAACTTCCCTCGCCACAAGTGGAGAACCAACGTTTCGCTTTTTACTCTTTATATTTCCGCGATATTTACAGCTGCTCTGGATATTTGATTTCCTTTTTCGTGCGGTAAAAAGGAGGTATACCTCCTTCATTCCCATCGACGCGTTACGTATATATATATATATATATATATATATATATATGTGTGCTAACCCACCTATCTACTCTCATACGCGTATACACTTTGATTTTTGATCTCGATTTTCGTCATTTCAAAATACGTCACGGTCTGCCGTTTCACGTACATAGATATTGCCATCGATCGATCCAATTTATCCACTAGGAAGGAAAAGATGAATTGAACTTTTTCCAACTGACAAAAAAGTCTCTGATCTTGCGATTGGTAGAATATCGAAGAAAAAAAAGCCAAGTTTGACGATATTTTATATCCATTTCAAGTGGACATTTGTCCGTATCCTTTCGGAATGGACGGAGCACGGAGGAAGGACCCCGCTTTAAATACCGGTAGCTGTCTGACGAATTGTAGCTCGAATAAACGGACGCTATCGTGTCCGAGCAGTGGCAGAGGATAAAAGAAAAAAGGGAAGGCGTTATAAGCGTCGACATGACTGTGAAATGAAAAAAAAGAAACAGGGAGAGAGAGAGAGTGTGTGTGTGTGTGTACGTGTGCGTGCGCGTGTACGTGCGCGTGTGCGTGCGCGTGTGCGTGTGTGTTCAGAAGTGACGTTTATCGAGAAGCCACTGTCATGATCCTATCGTTACAGACCCTTACTCTTATTTTGACAAGTTATTCCGGCGTTCGCCCTAACATCACCGAGGTCCACTTTGCATTGTGCCAGCTGAACGATCATCGATAGAACGGAGAATGAATTGACTTGATCCGCATGTCGATCGACATTTTTTGAAATAAATAGTAAACGGAGAGGAATTGGAATGTCTTTCGAATGGTCTTGATCGCAACATTTATTTTTAACGATTAGTCTTTACTTTTATGTTTTTTAATATCACCATTGACGCAAATCGTTGATAATTTGGAATAATTGCAATTATTGAACGACGAAATAAATCGTGCTCCGTAGGAATCAATCAAACTATTAATTAAATCCACATTGGATTTTAATATTCATATAAATATACCGAATGAAAAATGGAGGATTCGTTGAAATATTCGTAATATTACAAATGGCCATTTCGATTACAAAAGATTCGCATCTGTCTCGTGCGAGGTATATAACCGGACGACCGACCATCCTTTTCATAATCGACTTTTATCGATTATCCACTCACCGACCGGAATAAATGCGCGGTTATGCAGGAGAAGAGAATTTTTCCATCGATTACTCCTTACACATCTCTGCCTTTCTTCCGTGCAAGCAATTTCTTCTTTGACAACAATTTCCAACCCCTCTTTTCGTATATAAGAATTACCACCTCGAATGTACGAACCATCAAATGAACGCGACCTTTCAAGACAAAATTCAAGATAAAAAGATGCTGAAAGAGAACAAATATAAATGGACGAAGGGAGAGATTACAGAAATGAATAGAAACCCATTGACTTAAATGGATAAGTACCAAGCCGAATAACTGGATAGAAAAAAGAGCACAAAGTTTTCTCGCATCGAAATAAAAAGCAATTCCAAAAACTTTACCGACAGAACGAGACACAACTCCCTGTTCTTGTAAGTCGCACGTTTGTAAGAAGTAATTAAACAAAAAGGCTCTCATCTCTCTCTCTCTCTCTCTCTCTCTCTCTCTTTGTCTCGTCTTTTTATCACTTTTTACCACTATTCCATCTCTCCTATCAAGACGATCCATAATATCTGGCGGGCTTAATCCACCGACAAAGAAAGTCTAGCGTACATCAAGACACTTATTTATTACCATCCGTTTGCGAACGACTACGCGAAACCAACCCTTTTTCCGAGCCAAAACGAAACGAAGCTAGGATAACGATACGGATGAAAACGCTCGTTGCAAAGTCCTACCGTTAAAGCGGAAAGAAAAAGACGGAAAATGGAAAATCCTTAATAATTGTTTCCGTTATTTTCGTTTCCCGTAAAAACCTCGAGAAAGTCTAAAAGCTCGAAAAGAGAAGCTCGAGTTTTTTTTAATCCAACCAATACTCTCTCTCTCTCTCTCTCTCTCTCTCTCGTCCTTTCCGTTTCTCCTTCTACACGCGTAAAGCAGGATACCGAGGGACGGTTTAGGTGGCAGAACGATACAAAGGATCAAATCTGGCAGCTCTTAACGACCACGGCTTAGAATAGAATCCTCGGGGCAAAACTGGCTTACGCGAGGTACCTCGGTGTGTCTCGTGGAAGAAGAGAAGGGTTGTTCGTTCGATGAAGATCGGAGGGTGATTTCGAAACGGATCATTTTCGGTGGTGATTGTAGTAGACGTTAGATCGCATTTCGAAACACAGATAGAAACTTAGTATTAGTCGACGGATAACGGAGAATTATCCTCGAACGTCGCAACCACCTTTGCCTTCGTCCTTATTTCTCTCCATCCTTTTCCGTTCTTCCCTACGGTGTGCGGCCTGTAACAAGCGCGACGGTGTAAGGTCGGCTTTGCCGAGTCAGCCTCTCCGACTCGTACAACGCTTCTATCCTCCTGCCCGTTTCTCCGCTATCACTCTCTTCTTTCTCTATGCTATCTTTTCTCCCTCTTTTCCCGTATCGAAATTCCCGAGAGCTTTTCTCCTCGAGACGAAACAAAAATGCTCGTGTCTTCTCAAAGACATCGCCAACGAGGGTAGTTTACTTTTTCTTTTTCTCCGTCCTCTTCTTGCACCGAGGAATATAGGAAGAAATTCAGATGCTGCAAAAGCAAAAATTTGCGAAAACATGCGAAAGGATTATATCAACCAGATAGAGTTCCTTGATTTAAAATGCCATTTTAAGACGATGCTTTAAAGATTGGATCTATGGATTAGAAATAATTTCCTTTTTTGCCAACAAAAGGAGGATCATTATCCTAAATTGTTCTTTGGCTTTCATTAGACATTCTTCCGACCATTTGATGAATTCAATTTTATCTCGTAGAAGAAATGTAATTACTAATTATAAATGCGCTCACGTAAGATGCACGTTGTTAAATTCCTAAGAGTTGGGCGTACATAATGGAATTAATTTTTCGCAGCGCTTTCTCACGATCGAATTAACGATGAACTTTTTTCGTTTTTTACACGGTTGAAAACGAAGCAACCGACTTTCTATCCGGATCAAGAAGATAAGCAACCAGCTGCCACGCGTAATATATTTTCTCTCATCTTGGAATAATTATTTGAACGGATTAGAAAGGCGTTGTCGAAAGCGTACGGAAACAAAATCTCGAACGACGTAATTATTCCTCCGCTGGATAGACAGGTTTTAATAAAGGGATATCTTCGTCATCTCGTTACTCTTCCTATATTTTTCTTTTCGGTATGTAGACGCAACATGTCTTCTAACGGAGAACGAGGAGGAACTGGAAAGGATGGATCGGTCATCAAGATTTCAAAAACCGGCTACCACTTTTCACTCCGCCTCTTCCATTCCCTTCTCATCGCGTGGAAGATACCAACGCGATATTGCAGGAAGCACGTGCGTGACACGTTTTCATAAGGCACATTATGATCGGCTAATCTATCATTTCTTAAGATTCACGTTGACGCTCGAGTGGTAGGATGTATCGTCGTGAATACAGTTTTACAATAGATCGTTCGTTGAAACGATCGTCAAGTGGTTGGTAAAAAGAACGCGTGTGTGTCGATGAGAGAGAAAGAGCTACTAGAATTCATAACTTTCGATATTCAAATTATATTCTTAGTATGTAGCGCGCGTATCGAAAATGATCGCCTAAGTTACCGCCCTTCAATTACCGTCTTTTTCTTTCTCTTCTACTTTTTCCTACTTCATTTCCTTTTCTTTTCTTTTCTTCTCATCCTCGCGATACTCTTTATGATTTCAATCTTCCAGGCTTTGTCTCTTGGCTTTATGAGATCAACGGGCAAGAGATACCGACCTTCCAGACCGATTTTTACTAGCTCGTAGAGAGAGAGGGCGGGGGGTGGGGGAGGAAGAGAAAGAAAGAAAGAGATACTGGTTGCAGCCTCTTAGGAATCGCCGAGATCCGACTTGATTACTTTGCAGCGATAAGGTCTTAGGTCGAGGACGAGTATGATGAGAGATGAGATCGCCGTGGGTAAATTAATTTCACTCTAGATCGTCTCTTTAAAATCGTTTCTTAACGTAATTGTTATAACGATTTCGACGGCAACGAGTAGAAATTCATTGCCTATGACTGAAAGAATAATTCGAAGTAATTAAGAACTTGTTCGATGCCAATTCGTTTTCATTTGGTAGATCGTGAAATTTTATCGAAGATTTAATGCCCTGGCATGCGTCTTTTTCGCAGGATAACATCGGTATTATCATAAATTTTCGACAAATTTCTAACATGCGACTTTGATAGAAGATTACAGGTGCGCGCGCGCGCGTACTTGAAAGATTGAATTCTGATAGAACGCTATCTCGCGGAACAAAGATTCGTCGTCCATTTCTCTCACTCTTTTTCTGCCTCGTACACACACACTCTTGTCTCGTCTTATAAAGCGGACGTCCATATTTCTGGGTCCAGCTGCCGCCGCCGCTGCTGTAGTTACTCCCGGAGAGCAAAGATTTCTTTCTTTTCTTTTTCTCTTCCTCCGACCTCTTCGTCCTCGAACGAAAGACTCTCTGAACTCCTTCGTATGTGAATGTATATCAGGAATGATGCATAGAGGCCGAAGGATGAGAGAGAATGAAAAAGGAAGAGAGGAGGAAGAAGAAAAAGAAGAAAAAGAACAGAGAAAGAAAAGGACAGAGATAGGCCTAAGGAAAGAACGAGGACTAAGAGGTGGAACTAGTTATGGTAATGAGAAGATGCAATGATAGCCTCTCGTCCGCTCCAGCTTCTCTCTCTCTCTCTCTCTCTCTCTCTCTCTCTCTCTCTCTCTCTCTTGACTTCTTTAGCCTCATCCCGTTCTCGTACGGCAATGATCTTCTTGGACCGCTTGCACCTTTTACGCCTTATTGTCCGGTACGGCTGTTATCCGTGTGAGCGGTAATCTGTAGTATTTTCTATCCTCGTCGTACTCCTTTCTACAATCGTATACGCGCGAGCGAGCACGCTCCAAAGGTAGATGTAACCTACGTATGCCTTCTTCTTCCTTCATTGTGTGCGTGGCCAACGTCGTATAATGGGACGGCTGCTCACTTTAAACACGGTAAATAACTCGCAGTGGCGCCGCATTATCTGGAACGCGAACGAACGCCTTCGTGATTCTTTTTCCTATTCTCTTTCTCTTTTTTTGTCTTCCCGTCTTTCTTTCTTTCTCTTTCTTGTCTACGTCCTCAATGATGCTTTTCCTCCTTTCCTTCGATTTATCTTTGCTCTTGCCTTTTTCACTTCACTCCTTTTCTCTCTCTCTCTCTCTCTCTCTCTCTCTCTCTCTCTCTCTCTCGTTCTCTCTCTGAACGCTTCATTCTTCCCTATTGCGATATCTTACAGCGAGTATTGCGAACCGACTAGGTGAACTTAATTTCCGTTCGTCGTTTGCTTTTAATCCTCGAAATTTATAAACTTCCGTAACTCTCGTGCACGATATTCGCCGATTGTTTAACAGGTATTCATTGATGAACGATGGAAAGTTATCATTGTTTCGTAATTTTAGAGTTACTCTACCCATCTACGTTTATGCCTGTGTATATATATATATATATGATTATATACATATGTAACGAGAACAATTACGGCGATGTGGGAGGAAACTAAGAGATGCGATATCGCGCGACACACAGGACGATTAGTCGAAGTAACCACGAGGATCGTCGTTCGAAGAACGACGAGTAAAGTACACCTTACAAGTCCCCGTATAATTCGTATCATAACGTGTACCTGTATCATTCTCAGGGCACACCTTGTACGTGTCACACGTTGGAAATTGCGGTAAGAGAGAGCAGGGATTATGTAGATATATGTAGAATTATGTAGATTCGAACACTTACAACGATGTAATCTATTTGTTGACCGTGAGATAGAAAGCAAAGCAAACAGAGAGAGAAAGAGAGAAGTATCATAGTTACGTGGGAAGAAAACACGCGCGCAAGAAGTTTTCGTCGCGTTGGTAGAAGGTAGTACAGGCGAAAGGAAACTTCGTTTTGGATGTAGTCGCTTTTGCTCCGCGAGAAAGCACGTCGAAGTTAAAACTTTTCGGTTGGGAGCCTTTGAACCAACGAGGATGAGGACGAGGACGAGAGAACGACGAGAAGCGTCTAAATTTATTTCGCAACGTGAAAGAACTCTCCTTCTTCTCTTCGTCGTTATGAACCCACCTCCCGAAGTAACAAGTTACAAGAGAATTTTCTTCTTGGCCAACGGGAACGGCTCGGCGTGCAAAGTGCACAAGATAATTGATTATCTTTCGCGCGCGAAGAGAGCGAAGCGAGAGAAGATATAAAAAGAGAGAAAAGAGAGAGAGAGAGAGAGAGAGAGAGAGTCTTATATGCGCCGAGTTTCGAGATAGATTAAAGAGAGAGATTAAAAAATTAAGAAGGATGCGAGATTGGATCTCTGTACCTCGCGATCGCCAATTTATTTCTTAATTAAATCTCACTCCTCTCAGGCGTAGATAATTAAATTAAATCATGCGCGTTCGTCGTCGTGCGTAACTTTTAATTTCCCTTCAGGATATTTTAACGTATCGAACTGTAACATTAATCATTCGACTTTTTCTTCGGATTTAATTGAGATCTCCGTGCGATCGAGAATCGAAGATAATATTTTTTTTCTTTCTCTTTATGTTCCTTGGACGATAGCGTAAACACGTTTCGGTCATCGTCCTTCTCTTTTCAACGAGTCGAGTCGGGTATTTGAGAGAAAGCAATTAAAAAGCAAGAAAAAAAAAAAAAACGACGGCGAATCGGCGTGTGGCCGTGCGATAAGATCCGAAGAATCTTTGAAATTCCTTTTGCCAGCGGCACGATGCAAAACGGAATTATCTGTAAATTCGACAAATTATCGAACGTGTATCGTTCGTCGTACGCACATAGGTACGTAAGGTCGCCACGAAAGAAGCAAATACTTGCTCCTTGTTAAGATCATCGAGTCAGTCGGCCCACTGCTTTTCTTCGTCGTCGGAAGACAAATTCGACCTATTTGGCTACTTAACTCGTATTAGAGCTAATTGGTATAACGGGGTGTATCCCGTTTAATGATTCCTCACTTTAACGTCCGACGCAGTTAATTCTCAAATTCAAGTTGTTCCTCGTACGTAGTACTCGTCTAAACTTTCCTTCTATCTTACTCCCCTTTCATAGCAAACTCATAGCTTTAATTAGTATCGATACCAACGAAATAGGATAATCGATGACGATCGATCGAACATTAACCAACTTCTCCTATCAATTACATACCAAGCATTTTTATCGACTCGTTTGACTTATTTTTTCCTTTTTATTGGAAAACGTCAGTTTTAAGGTGAATGTTAAGTACTAACGGTTTAGAATAGCAAAGTCAATATTTTCAACGTTATCTGTATTTGATCTAACGAATGACTGAATAATATATCATTGAATGAATTAAAGTACCAGGAAGTTGAAGACAATTTATGATATATCATTAGAAGTCTATTATTGAAAAGTCGATCTATTCGCGATATATCGAAATATCGAATGCTCGATTGAGATAGTTTACAATGGTTTTACTCGATTACATAGCTCTACGTAGATAAATACATAGAATCGGCGATATGCCGCGAATCGTTTCTGAAATGATTTCGATCGAGCGAGCGAGCCAGCTTGCGATCGGGATCGTTTCGTTTCTATCTCTCGTTGCAAACGGATAATGTATCGCGGCCACGACGTGGTTGCGGTCAACCGAGACGCGCGGCTCGTTCGACCGGAATACCAACGGTGGAGAGAGACGGCCATGGTAAAGAGAGATGATGAGAGGATGGGAAGTAAGAAGGCTCACTTTCGAAAGGCAAAAGAGAAAATTCTTCGATCGTACGTATGTTGGTACTAGCGTTTCGCGTACTCTAATGAGCGCCAACAAGATGATTGAAAAAAAAGCTTGTTTCGTGAAAAAAGAAAAGACGAGTGAAATTTTTTACCGAGTTAACGGCAAAAGACTAAACAAAATACCGACGAAAAAGAGACATCGAACTCCTGACGTGAGAGGAAACGTAGCGTGATACCGGAGTTCTCGTTTATATATCACTCTCTCTCTCTCTCTTCCTCGCGCGCGCGCACACACACACAGGCTTCTTTTCTATATCTCTTTTTATTTGTAGAAAAAGGAAAGACAAAGACGGAGATGTTTTACTTTTGTCCAGAGAAAATGGCAATGTTTTTCTTTCGTGTTACTGACAGTTTGCTACCCTCCACGCTTGCGTTCAAATAATCCTCTCTCTTTCTCTCTCTCTCTCTCTCTGTCCCTTTCTCGTCGAAAAGGGGAAGACATTGACGTGCCGTCTTTGATATCCACTTTCGAGCAAATGAAAGGTACGGAGAGCGTGGAAATGGTCGAGCTCGTTCGACGAGCTCCGACTGGCCTTTTGTGCAACGAGAACCTTGCACGCTGTTGGCCCCTTTATGTCCTGTGCCTTGCGTTTCAAAAGTCTACCTGCGTGCATCGCAACCCGACCGATGTGATTGAATCGGCCCAATGATGGGGGTGTTAAATGCATTGCTTTCGAGCGTCGATTTTTAGTCTTCTGTTCTGGAAAATGCTTTACCGTTTTGCTCTAGTAACGTGCTGATGCGTAAGTAATTAGACGCGTGATATGCTAGAGATCCTACTCGAGAACATAATACTATACAACATTACGTATATCTAATGAGAACTGAGAAATGATAGAATGGAATGAGTTTAAATTCATTTTGTATATTATATTCGAAAGTAAGGGAAGTTTTATGTTCGGGTGTAGGCTGGCCTCGAAAGTGGAAGCATTTCCCAGGAGAGAGATGAGAAAGAAACTAGTGGTGGAAAGAAAGACGGATAAATTAATGTCAGCCGCACACTCGTTGTCTGGAAAAAGCAGGTAAATAAGTTATCAAGGAATTTGCCGCAGCGTCTTTTCCATTCTTCCCTTTTCGTCTTCCTCTCCCACTTCCATCTCTCTCTCTTTTTTTTCCTTCTTCGTATTCTTCCTTTCGTTCATCATCCACTCACTCATCTTTCAAGACATTTGGGGAGAAATTAACGAAACGCCGCCGTGCGATTTATCGTACAGGCGGTAATTTATCCCCAAAATTATTTCTAATTCTTTCCCATAATTATTATTAAAATAAAATGGTTTTTCGCATGAAATCGTTACCGAGGGTAGACGCAACAATACGAACCAAGGAACGATCTTCTTCTTTCTTTTTATCTCCCTGTCCTGATTTTATTAGTCTCGTTCTATTACTAAAAACGACGTAGCTATTCTTATTTAATACCAACTCGTTTCGTTAACTGACTGGCAAGAAAGATTTTATTCCGGCGGTTTGGTGAGTCCACTTGCAAATTTTCTCCCCAGAAACGCATACGAGATGAAACAGAGAATTAAAAAGAGTACGAAAAAAGAGAGAGAGAGAGAGAGAGAGAGAGAGAAAAAAAATAAAGATATGTCAAATCGTTTTAGGGAATGAACCTTAATGGAATCGTCCTGGAACGTAGAACGAAATCCACGTTACGACATATAGCCATGGAATTCGCTCGCTCTTATCACGGTAATTTCACAAAGGACGAAGGATTTTCGGCTGCTTGGCATTCCCCACATCCTGTGTACGTCCTCTCGAAGCCGTAGATGGTTGCCTCCATGGCTGACGGTTTCGCCTTCCGACAGAAATGCCAAGCGTTCGTTCGTCTATGATCTCTCTGTCGTCAATGAGAGAGAGAGAGAGAGAGAGAGAGAGAGGGAGAGGGAGGGAGAGAGAGAGAAAGAGTACTCTATGCTACAGCTACGCAGATAGAGAGAAGCTGCAAATATTCTATTTGATCGTGAACACTTCCAAAGCTTAGTAGAACTAGAACCTTTTAGCAGAACACAGCGGGGCGATAGTTCGATCGATTAGATTTTCAGTGACGCGTAATGAAAGAGTACGGTGCAACAGGATCCGAGATATAAGTCACGTGATATCGCGTTTGTAACGATACACGCGATTCCTTCTTTATGACAAATTAAATATGTACGAGTCTCGTTTTCTGGCTTGACAGGTATTAAACATGGAAAATAACAGACGATCGAATCGATTAATCTATCGAAATAGAAGCGTTTTATTGGTCATCGATCAAACTATTACGATCAATGACAGCGTTTCGTTTACTTTTAATCAATATCAATTAATGTTTATTATCAACCATTAGAACGAAGTCTTTTATCACTTTCTTCCTGTCTCTCGCTTTTTGTCTCGATTCATCTCTTCTCTCTCATCCGACAAAGCACTGTACAATGCTTTCTCCAGCTCTGCATTCGATCTAAAATATGATAGTCCCCCCTATAAAAGATGTCAATTCCAGACTAACTGGACGTTCGTTAGAACGCTTTATGTCGTGTGTTTTCATTCGGCTTTCTACTAAAATGGCAAAGAATGGCATCCTCCTACAATCGTGCATTCGAATTTTTGAAAGCTTTCCCTCAAAAAACAATAACTTATATTTAATATGAAAGATATCTAATCTTATTACTTCGTCTCCGTTTCAATCTCGAATAGAAAACTGTCATGATTAATCAACTGTTCATTACTTTCGTCTGATCATTGTATTATTTAAGTTAATGAATTTAATATGAAATATGTATCAATCAAATCTCAGTATACTCGACTAACTAACATTCATTATAATTTTGTCTACGATTTAGTCCAATTCGTTTCGAAATACTAAATGTGAAAGAATATGCGTATACACTCGCGTCTGGATCGGTGAAAACGAAAAATGTAAGGGAGTGATAGGGGACGTGGGGGAGAGAGAGGGAGAAAGTGAGAAAAATGGGTACGAAAGGAAGAAGGGGAAACTCACGGAACGTAGGTATAGAAACGTATAGTGGAATCACGGAATATTCTGCGGCTTGGCAAATCGTTTTTCAATAATTGCTCGGGATCGCGTACCACCGGTTACGAATTGCGTCGCAGGAGGCGATGGAGATGGGAAAAACGATCGGTCGTACGTAAAGTGACTTCGAGAGAAAAGAGAATTTTCTCTCGAGCTCGCTCGGTTTCTTTCACTCTTTTCAATCGTGCCGAACTCGCGCAATATCGTGAATATCCTAAACGCCGAAGGAGATTCAAACAAACTAATCGTGATGCAAAACGCTCTTTGATTTTTGCTTTCATACGATTTTCTTCTTAACTTAACGAAAATTCTAGATCACTTTATACACGACCACCTCCATTGATAATGCCTTATCCTTTTTCTTCTAAAGAAACGAGCTCAATCGAACGATTCTTTCAATTACTTACATTCCATCTAATTTATTTTCTAACTGTGAAGGCATTAAAAAAGAAAAGGAAAAAAAAAATACAGATATTTTCTCTCTTTCTTTGAAATAAGAGACAGATTCATCATCGGATAGTGAAGATTACCATAATGTTTTACCCGGGAGAAACCTCGAATTTACAGTGAGCATCGCCTCGAAAGACACTTTGTAGGTTTCTCGTGGGAATGAAGGCTTGTTTGCCATGGCAAGGGATATCGAGTTTCATGAAAACAACGTCGTGTTGCGTATACCTGAGTCGATGGGTAGCCATTCCAAAGGTCTTCCCTTTTCTCTCTCTCTTTCTCTCTCTCTCTCTCTCTCTCTCTCTCTCTCTCTCTCGCTCTCGCTCTTGCTCTCTGTCACTCCATTTCTCTCCCGAGAAATTTACGGAAGGATTTTGTACGGGCCATTGTAATAATCAATGTCCTCGCGTAAACTTTGATTCAAATTTATTAATATTATTTTATTTACTTTATTCCATTTGCGACAAGACATGATATATGATAAAAATAGAAAAGTATTGTCAACGTTGAAAAGAAAATTAATTAAGATTTAAATTACTCGCAAATGACTAATTAACGAAAGAAAATGATTTATATTCGAAGAGATGATACGAGTTCGTTTGATAAACAGCGCGATATCGTTAAGAGCACTTTGTTGTTAGGATCGCATTAAATCGTGGATGTCGCATGAAAATTCAATAAATCTCACCGACAAAGGATTCTCAGCGAGACGTCAGCAATGAGAACGGACTCTCGACATCGAGACGGATTTTTACGTTTCGCATCATTAGCGACTCGCTCGAGCGTTTTATCGCTTTTTCACGCGCGCGCCGACTCGCGCGTTGACGTGCCAGCGTATTCGCGCGAACGTATTCGCGTTACGTTTAATGAGCTTAATGAGCTGTATCTCTCCTATCGAAATAATTGTGCTTTCGGGGAAATTTTGTATTTCCAAGTCGGCGAATATAATAAAACGATGCGATGCGTTGTTAGCGACTAGGACGTTGATTGAAATTAACAAGTTTTTTCATTGCCGTCGTTTTTCACTCTTGAAAAGAGAAAACATTCGAAAGAATCTTGCGGAAAAATGGCAGAATCCATGAGTAAGAAGAAAGAGAAAGAATGAAAGGAAAAGAGAAAATAGAAAATGAAGAAAATCGGAATGCGGGTCGATATTTTTTTTCTTTTTTTCTTTTCTTTTTTTCTTTTTTCTTCTCAACGCTAGTCTCCCAATCGGACTGACAAGAGAAAGAACAATGTCGCTATTTTTCCGTCTGGAGTATCGTCGAAACAAGTTCCATTCGAGAGAAAACAATGGAAGAAATGTAAAATAATCAAAGATACGACATCATTGTCCCATTAATTTTCCTACGTTGTTCGACGTGAAAGGTCAAAGGAAGCAAAGACGAAGAACGGGCGTATATACTTATGTGTTTATCGATATACACGGACGAATAAAGGAAGAATATCTTTCGCTAATGATATGTTTTATTGTTTTTCATCTAGTATCTTTCCGAACCCGTGACGTATCATGACTTTATTAATTAGCGAGAAAGACGAGAAAATCCTCTTCTTTTTTTTTTTGGTCGTAGTTTTGAAAATTAAAGAGAAGCACAAATTTCACGAATAAATAAAGAAAGAAAGAAAGAAGAAAGAGAAAATTTCCGGTCAGCCCTAACGACCCCCAATTTGTGATTACAAACTCTAGTTTTATGAAAAAAGGTAAGTTTTCTAGGATGAAAGAGAGGCAGCCGAGCCGCGTCTTTCTTCTTCCACGGAATGAAAAGATCGACCTCATTGGGTCGACTTTCAAAGCTATCTTCTTCGTGCTTCCGATGAAAGCTCATTGTCGAATCGTCGGTGAAGAATCACCGAGAGCGTCTTGATGGATGACGAACGATCTCTAATAGTCACCGAAGCGAGCGATAAGCATCGCTGGAAGGATAGAAATGCTTGTCGACCCTCGCGCGTCATCCTTTCCATCTTTCAATCCTTTTTGCTTCGTAGTATCGAATCTCTAGTAGGAGGAGAAACTTCTCGTGCGCGAATAATTAGAAATTGTATCCTCTTTTCGGTTACGTCAACAATCGCATTTCTTCCTCCTTCTCTCTTTCGTCTCTGTGAAGAATATGCCAATTATTCCAACGAGATTCGCTCACTTTTTTATTTCGAGTTTTCCACTTTTTTTCACTTTTTTTTTTTTCGATTTGTCGAATTATTCGTTTCAGGATGCATCGATGATACGCCGTGTCGCTTTGAATTCGATTATTTGGCGAGGCGAGATGGACGATGGTCGGAGTGCATTTCTAGCATCCTGTTTGATGTTTTCCGCGGTCGGCGTTATTTCTGATCGAATAAATTTCGGGAATGGCAATAGAAAGATCGATACGAGTCAGAAATTATTTGTAATTAATTTTATGATATTTCATAACCTCGACAATTCTTTTTTCTTTATCGACATCACTTATTAAATTTACTTCATAATATAATATTTATTTTATTTTCCTATATTTCTAGGTAACCCTTTACTGCTTTTATTATATAGAAATTGTTATAGGAGATAATTTAAAAAATATCTACGTATGTTTCGATCGTTTATATATTTCTTCAAATTCGTCTCTCGTCGTGACAACGCACAACAACGCATGTCCATCATTTACGAACTACGTACAAGACTACGTAACAGAAGAAATCTTTCAAAATATTTTAAAACAATTCCAAAATATTTTAACTTGGTTCGTCGTCTCGTTTATTTTCAGTTTTATGGCCGCCAGAGAGGATGGTAAGCTTCCTCGGTGGTAGAAAATGTCGAAAGTTTTACATCGTACAAGTTGGAACGTTACAAAGACGACAGATGCTCGTAAACACCTTTCTAGGCGTCGCGTCAACTGCTACGAAAGAAAGAAAATGATGGAAGAACCTTAACCCGATAAAAATATGTCATTTGTGGTAGGTAAAAAGACGAAAAAAAAAACGATGTCTCGATATAACAAAAGGAGGATAAGAGCATTAGTACTCCTCTGGGAACTGTCAGAGCAAAAAATCTTTATCTTCGATCGAACGACATTACTTTCGATATTAAATTGCAAAAGTAGCGACGCGTCCTTATAGAAATTGGTCTACCAGCCGAAAATAGAAAGGATTCCAAAGCTCCTCGATGGAACTACGAAGTTAGACGAGCCAATAACAAAGTTCTTTTACGTTCCGTTTCATCGTAAGATTCGATCTGTTTCGACTGCGGCTTCGATACGAACTACTATCGATTTCTCGATATAGAATATATATTTTTAAGCGCAACATTTAATTACCTTCCAGGTACTTTGTGATGAGATTCGAGAGAGACTTAGAATATTTCCTTAAATATAATATTTATATTTACGAAGGCAAAACACTCGCGGATATTGATTCTTAAGGAGAATTAAATTTTCAATTAACATAAATGGACAAGGTCGAGAAGAACGTATCTTTAGATGCGAATTTATTTCGATGTCGTGGCCGTACGATCTTAACGCATGCTCCGCAAAAATAGCTTATTCGAGACTTGAAATCAAAGTGGTATGAAGAAGAGGAGAGAGAGAGAGAGAGAGAGAGAGAGAGAGAGAGAGAGAGAGAGAGAGAGAGAGAGAGAGAGAGAGAGAGAGAGACAGTGTCCAGCGCGTCAACCTATCCTTTCCAATCGTCTCCTCGTTCTATCATTTTCCCTTCTCTCGGTGGTCTCTCCGCAAGAATCTCGAATGCGTGCGACTTCTCTTCTCCATACTAACCCCACCTTGCTCTTCCTCCTCGTTCCTTCGTATAGTTTCACGAGCGACTGAACAGAATCTCGTGAAACCTGCTACTAATATTTATCCTCAAAGTGACACCGAAGACTGTGCGTCCTTCGATGGGAAAAAAAGTGGAGAAGTAGAAGGACAAGGTAAAAAGAAATAAAAAGTCTATCTAAAAGGTATCTACGACGCTCGTCCGCAAAAAAGACTGGTCTTTTTAATTCACCATCATGAAACATGTGCTACGTATATTATATGGACAAGCACATCTTCCATGTTCATAAAATAATACCATTAACGAGATGAGATCTCGGAGGAATCGTTCGTAGAGGAGAGAAACGACCCGATAAATTTCCCTGTTCTCTCTCCTTCACGATGCTCAACGATAAGAGAATCGATGTCGTGTGAAAATTAACCGAATAGCGAGAAACGTACTTATTTCCCCTTTCGCAAAGATTTATACCGTCGTCATCGATCGAAGAGATAAGACTGAATCTCGTCTTCCAGAAAGTCCAGCGATTTAATTCACTCAACGAGTGGAGGATGGACCGTGGAAAAAAAAGAAGGAGGAGTAAAGAAAGATAGATGAAATGTAAGGGCAGATGTTCAGGTGCGAAATGTTTCAATTTGATTTGCCGTTCAGCCCTTTTCGTGCGTATACAAGGACTTTACTATCGTAAAGTTCGATCTTTCCCGGAGTAGACTCGTAATCCTTTCGAAGCTTCTCAGATTACTCCTTCTCCATCTTTTTCTCTTATTTACGAGTGGCGTACTCTTTTGACACCCTCCTCGTTTCGCGAGGAGAGCCCAAAGGGCTCTCTCTCTCTCTCTCTCTCTCTCTCTCTATCTCTCTCTGTCCTCAATGTGCGTGTCGTACCTGCTTGAAAGAAGACGTTATTGACGTCTTGAAGGTGTTAGAGATCGAGCCAAGTGTTTCTCTATTTCTTCTCACTTTTTTTCTTCTTTTTTCTCTCGGAACGAAAGAAACGCGCCGACTCGACCATTTTACAAGCCCACGCCAAAGATCAAAGTAACAGGAAACGACGTGGGTTCTTTGAATTCTCCTGACTGGAGAGTTTCTAGTGAAATTGGAGGCGTGATAAAATGATCTTTCCACGATCTTGAATTTCGTCTTTTCCATTTTATTACTTGTAATAAAAGTAATCAAGGTATTCAATCAATTTCAGTACTTTTTGTTTAGATTCTTTTACTTACAATTAGTATGACTTTTATTATTAGTTTTAGTTTCAAAGAATATCGTTTATCTGCGAATAAACGAAACAAGGGTTACGATAAAGTGAGACAGAAAAAAATTATTCGATGACGTAGTAATACACTCTTGTCTTTTTTTTTTCTGTTTTCCCCGTTTCTCCTTCTTCGTAACTTTTTCGAAGACGGCGTATACCTACATATGTCTTTCGTCTCGATAGGATCACGTTTTATTCTGGCACGATTAACGTCGTTGACGTCCTCCGAACATGCCCGTGGATAGCCCTTTGCCGAACCCTTTCGAATCCTTCGAACGATTTAAGAAGCCCGTGTCGACGGAGTAGACAATCGGAGAATGGGATCGCGAGTCGAGTTTGGTCTTACAAAACGATCGCGAGATGGGACGAAGGATTTAACGGTCTCTTGGTCGAGCTGCCTGGGAAAAGGTCCCAGGCAAAGGGAGTCGAAGAAGGGAGGGGAGAGAGAGATAAAGAAAGGCAAAGAAACGTTAGAAAATTATATTTCATCTCATAATTTATATGAGCCTTCGTGATTCTATATATATATATATATATATAATAAATAGTTCAGTTGTTAAACATTGAAGGAATAAAGAGCTCTCTCTCTCTCTCTCTCTCTCTCTCTCTAACGATTCGATAGACGTGAAGATAAGAAAGACAGAAAAAGAGAGATGAGTAGAAGGTTGGTCCAGTGAAGAAGCAAGAACGAAAAGGACCCGTTATGGAGATGGGTTCCAACAACGGACAATGGGTTTGTCGAGGGTCTGAATTCATAATCTTCCGACCTAACGTAGGCCGCACGAATCCCAAGCCACGATGATCCAAATATGTTTTCTGTATAACAAAACGCTTTTATAAATGTTTATCATCAATTTAAATATTATCTGATGCGGGTGGCATTCAAGGGGTTAGGGAGTCGTCGTCGAACGCCGCGGTAGCCTCGGTATTAGTGGTCCAGAATCTTTCTCTCTTTCTATCGAGTTGAAAAAAGAAAGACGAGAAAGAGAACGAGAGAGAGAGAGAGAGAGAGAGAGAGAAAGAGAGAGAAGATGAAGAATGGCTCAGAGATTTTTCACTGCCTACCGCAGAGCGTCTTTTACGTCTTTCGGCCTTCCTTTCTTCGCCGGCAAGTCTCATTCTTTCACACACACGTACGCTTCTTCTTTTTCTATCTCTCTCTTCGTCTTTTATGCTTCTCGGATGTAGAAGTTACGAATGAATTAGACCAAGGAAGAGCAAACTCTGCGAGCTCTCGTCTCTTTTCCCTTTCGTCGTCGTCGTCGTCGTCGTCGTTCGGCTCGCTCGATGAACGGTGACTTTTTTACCATGGCTATATCCGAACGTCAATTTTCTTTTGTAAGATCTCTCCTCTCTCTTTCTCTCTCTCTCTCTCTCCTCTCTCTCTCGTATTAATCTTCGCCGTTTCTTCCAGCAGACTTTGGCGGCACGATCAAGAGTCTCGGTAGTTCTACCGATCGTTTTTCAGCCTTTTTTTTCAAGCGACCGAGAAAAAAGTAAGAATGGAGGGTCGTTTTTAATGATCGATTATTGCTTCGTTAACTACAAATGGTATAAAACTTCGTGAAAATAAATCATGCACATGATTTTTCGTAAAAATTCTTTCGTTTCGTTCATTGAACCCGATTCAACGAAATGACGAAAATTTGATACAGCTTTTTCTAAAATTTCTTTCGTACGTTCTACGAATACAAATCAACACGAATTGCAAGTAGATTGTTCTTTCTTACGAGAAACGATATCGCGTACAACGTCACACGGTGAAGAGATAAAACGAAATTTATTCTCGGAAGTTGTAATTCTGTCATTTACGAGCTAATGGTTTATTACAAGATCGATAATCGAGAAAACGCATCATCGTTCATTTTACAATCGAACGAATGCTTTTTTTCTTCGCGCAATGTTATTTTGGTACGACGGCGACGTTTACATTTCTATTCATTTATTTATCTCTTACTTCGAAATGAAATAAGAGAAAATAGAAGAAAAGGTTCAGGGTAGCGCGTGCTTTCAAGCGCGCGAGTCAGCATCGAGCGATATTAAATACGACGAGGATGATTTACGAGCGCGATGAATCGCTTTCTCGAATCTTTCTCCTTTTAGAAGGAAGATATGTATTCAGGGACGAAGCAACGAGGAGAACGTACGGACATTACTATTTAGATTTTTCGAATATAGAGAGGAGATAGAGGATTAATGAAATAAGTGGAGACTGGTAACAAAGTAAAATAATATCGTGATATTCTCATGAAATTTTATCGCTTATATATGTATAACACCCTTTAACTATAAATTATTATTAATTAGAAATCACTAGCACCGCTACGAAATGAGCCAGCAAACTTTCTTATTGCGATTCGATGTAACGATAACTTTATGTAATTTATCGAACGACGTAAAAGACGTAAAACGTTTTTAGTAGGTACCACGATTAACGTCAAGATGAATCGTGTCTCGAATAATTCTAACCGAGCGTAGTTTTTTACGTGCAAGCTTCTTTCTTTTTTTTTTTTTTTCTTTTTCTTTTTTTATCCCCGTTTATTACGGTCACCCTACATTCCCTTTATCTGTAGCGCTTCCTTTACGTACTTTTTCTCGTTGTCCGCCAAAGAGGCGAGCGAAGGAAAAAGCGAAACGGCGACGGCATCCGTAAAAAGCGGTGATTTTGTAAAATCCAGCCTTTCGATTATCTCGAACCGTCGTGGTCTGAATCGAAACGAGGTTGCGAGAGAATAGGGGAGGAGAGAAACGCCATTCCACCACGTGCATGGATGACACTCGATCACGTTCCATATGATCCATTAACCTTTAATGTCCGGACACCACTGTACAATACCAATTAGCGATCTTGACTTATTACTCGGGGCTCTCTAATAATGCCTGAAATAGGCATACCACCCTTCGTAAAATCTATTTTCCTTTACGTACACTAAGAAAGTGTACGTAATAATATCTCATACGAAGACTTTCGTAAAAGATATCATCGTCGGTATTCTAGGTGCTGGTCACTCGTAGACGGTTCAGGCGAGTCCATCGAGCGTGACGTTTCTAAACAAGCACCGCAGTATCGATTTAATCGGTCTCAAGCGCGTAACAACGCCCTTCCCTGAAGAGTATATAAAAAAGACAATCCATACATTTTCTAAAGCACAATTCCTTCACAGAGCGAGTTGGTAGATTCTCATAATTCCATGAATATTTTTAAAACGTCGTTTCACACTTGATTGCAAGTTCTCGTTAAATAATTAACACTATTCGCATATCGTTTCATCGGCGAGGGTTGAGTGACCTTAGTTATAACAATTTCGTGGGATATCGGAAGATTAAAAAAATGACATTTCCCCGTTCTCGTGTATCCGCTCGCACGCTCGCTCGCGTGCATCTACCACTACCATTGTTCGTTTTAAAGCGCATATAACGAGAAAGTAAAGCCGTACTCGCTCTTATCGGATTCGCCAGATCTAGAAAATGAGCGCTGTGTAGGAATGGTTATCTCGTAGCGACGATTTCTATGCTCCGTGTTGCCTTTATGCAATTTTTTTCGGTCGCGTGTCGATACAAACAATAGCTCTCTCTCTCTCTCTCTCTTTCTTTCCGCTCTTCTCGTTTACCACGCTTTTCGTTGCTCGACGCGTTATCAATTTCATTATTTTAGCAGAATGCGTTGGGATAGCCATCGTGCGTTTCACGCTCGAGAAAAGTGAGGTAAACGTGCTCTTCCTACCACAGTCATATACACTCACGCGATTCTTCTACTCGTTTGTTTTCTTTTGTCTCTCTCCCCCCCCCCCTCTCTCTCTCTCTCTCTCTCTCTTTTGACGTTTTTTAACTTTCACGGATGTAATCAAGGATGAAAAATGCGACGATTACGCGAAGAGCAGCCGATCTTTCTCGTCCTTGTCGAAGAATCAAGATGAGAGGGACAGAGTAAATATCATTCCCGTTCGTTGGATCGTCAACGAGGCGAGTTTTACTGCTTTAGAGTAAATTGTCGTTTGTGCCTGACGAGATAATATCGCTAAATATCTTTGACGCTTCTTCGCGAGCTTGCATGCTTTTGAGAGCTCTTCTGGTCGACAAAGATGTCAATTTTTACGCTTTCCCGAGTGCTTTCAATATGATCACGTCTTTTTCGTACGAAAAGATGATTGAAACACGAAGGAGAGTTCTCGAAAAGAATTTCTTTCTTTCACGAGAATTCTTTCGTGCTTCGCTGACTTTTATTTTTCTTATCGATTTCACGAGTTTCCCTCGTGTTCGAAAAACACTAGAAGCTTTATCTTGGACGATCGACGGTTCCGCGCTGTTATATGATTTACATGAACTAGACTAATACGATTGTATAACTTTATAAAATGGCGCACACGTCTGTACTATTTATTTATTGCCAACTGCAACAAGAATCGAGACACGCGTAAAGTTCTATAAAGGATTGAGAGTACCGTACGAGTACGCTTATTTACCGAAGTTTATACGGTGCAAAATAGAGAGAGAGAGAGAGAGAGAGAGAGAGAGAGAGAGAGAGAATCGATCGATTTTAATGTCAAATGAAATCGTCCAGGATACGTGTTAGTTATCTGTCGGTTTGGACTAACTTGGCTTAGCGACCGCGCGAGATCGACCTTTTACGTTCCTTTTTTGTAACCCGTCGTTTTGGGATGAACGCTCATAAAATTAATTGTCATTGATTAATTCTTATAATTCTTAATTGCTATTCTCTCTAATAATCGTCTTATAATAATTGTTTGAAAGACGTTCGTCTACGAACGAATCGAAAATTTTTCTATAAATGCCTTGTTAACGAATAGTAATTGGTGTGACTGCTTGAACTGCGGAATCAGTTCGGTATGGAATCGATTCGAATGTGTATCCACCCACGGAAACACGATTTTCCACGTGTATACCAAGTATGTACACACGCACATGCATATGGATACGATGAAATCACGTGCGCGAGACGGCAAATGCGTGGCGATAAACGTGACGTATGGCGAACAATCGGACGAAAAGACAATTATATTTCTATGCGTACACGTACAAAACTCGCGACCGTTCACCTTTTATAAGTTTATATCGTCCTTTATAAAGCCGTTCTCCCATCTTCCTGTCCGCAAACGTTGTAAATCGTTCCAATTAAAGTCAAAAAGAAATAATATTATTATCGTAAAAGTGTAAATTAAACGATTAACTTCAATAAATGACAATTATTCTGGTATATCATTGTTATCGCATGGGTACGACGATATTCGTTAAATGAAAATATCTAACGAAAAAATACATCCTCGGATACTTACAAAAGCGAGCGACGCATTCCTGTACGCATTCCATTGGATGTCCCGTAATATTCTCGTACTTAATCGTACTCCATCGACGTCAACGAGCACGTGCTTTGATCTCGTCTAGATACGGGCAATTAAACCGCGGCCATTGGCCGGTTATAGCCTGCACCGAAGCGTCGGCTGGACCAGGGCCGACAACAGCACGAGTTGTGCGCCGCTCCTATACTGTCGCGCCCCGTCTATGACAACGCACGAGCTGACGGAGTATTGTGCGAGCGGTGAATTGGTCCGACATAATTGCCATAATTGCTCGTTATGTTGAATCCCCTAACGTCGTGACGTGCCTCCGCGTTTTGCTAGCTCTTTTCTAATGGAACATGAAAAGAATCAAGGAATAGAGTACGCCAATAAAAAAGAATTTTTTATTCTTCCTTTTCAATTTTCATCCAAAATGTATTCCTTTTTCATTAAACTTGAATAAAAAGAAAAAAAAAAAGACTTGCTTGGAAAGTTTTCGACGAACTAATCACCGTGCGACAAACTTAGCGAAGAGTGAAAAGGAAAAAGGAGAAATAAGAGAAAACGAGAGAACAAAAAAGGGAGTGAAATTGCCATATAAAAGCGAGCGAACCGAGTCGTTCTACGATAACGCGCGTGACTTCGACGACGCACGGGATCGGCCTTTGCGGCTAAATTCAATTTTAATAAAGCCTCCACTGGAAGGTGGATGGGGTAAAAGAAGGTAGGAGAGGTCTGACAGGGAAAGAGAGAGAGAGAGAGAGGGAAAGTCGATGTAGAAGTTAAAAAGAGAAAGAGGAAACCATCTGGTGGAGAAAAGAAAAGGGATCCTTTACGAGCGAACAATGGCATCGAATCGTTTCGAAAGGCGTCGTCCTATCGTCTACCTCGTGTCGGTCCTTTTCGAGGCGTGCAAGCAGAAGCCGCGGCACCTCCGCCACGAGATAATTATATCGAGGCGGCAGTGCGGAATTCGCCAGAAAAACTTGTCCTCGAACCTATCGGAGAAGGTTTCGAGCTCGCTCGATGGCTAACTTCGTCTTGTTCGTCCGACCACTTCGACGCTTCTCTTTAACAATGAGTGTCTTTCACGACTGACTCCCTTTCTCCCTCCCTTTTCTACGTCATTATTCTCCTTCTTTATCTCTTTCTTCTTTATCAAGACATCTATCGTGCCCTCATCGATAATCGAATGCAAGACGCCTTTGAAATTATTTATTTTTGATTTTTTATTTCTGCATTTTATCGGATCATTTAAAAGATCATTTCGGAATCGAAAGTTATTTCCTATATGTCATCGCGTTTAAATATTTAATTTGTTTTTGCATTGAAATTTGCTATCAAATTTTCTAGAAATTTTAGACTTTAAACATTTTTTCTGTAACGCATCGACGACAGAACCATATTGCAATTTCGAACGATGTAATTGGCAGAGAAACTCACCATTGTGGTACCATCGTTTGTTACAGGATCGACATATGAAGGATGTGAGCAAGGATCCAGAGGTGGATTCGAGCCAAGATTATCGTCTCCTATTGGGTTACGAGAACAAGACGCACACCGTGTTACGTTTCAGCAGAAGATACGACACATGCGACTCCAGGGATCTCAAGATCACGGTAAGTGAAATGATTTGCGAGCGATGCCGAAGCTGACTTGGCCGGTGATACAATGCGTTCAGAATTTGTCATTCTGGCAAATTTCAGATTGACTCTCCATTGTTATTATCTCGATAATAATGTCAATTTCCAGTAATTATATCAATTTTATGTTACAATTGATTAATATTTCGACGGTACCAGTCGAAAATTTGATCGATAGTTCGTTTTAGAGAATGCTTTGTCAGTTAAATCATTCTGTTACAGTTTAAGAATGAAAGAATAGATTTACATCGACTATAAAATTACTACTCGATCAAATTAGAATGAGATTAGACATAGGAACAATTCCGAGCAGAGTCTAAAAGTATCTAAAGTCGAAAAGTCGTGTTATCGCAACTTTCCTTACCTCGGGATTCTACTTTGATAACAGAGTAGGATGACCTACTTCTTTATTTCACCGGTAATTAACTCAGAAATAGATTGCACGATAGAACCACCCACTCGCCGGTGGTGTTCGGTTCAGGCTTTACTCGAAGAAAAGAGATTACGAGCTTGTTACGATTTGCTTTAAGCCGTACAGTCTGGAATTTATGGCGGGCCACGGATAGGACACGAGAATTCTCAAGGCTGCTGCTGTTCTACGATAATGCTCGGATCGATGCACATCCCGATTCGCTTCGTTTCCCGTTTCTCTCTTTTCCTTTTTTTTTCCTCGATTAGCCGATTTTTCATCGAACGGAAAGTTTAGACGAGAAGAAAGAAGAACTTATATCGGACGGATAAAAAAAGAAAACGATCGTTAAAGAGAGTGGAAGAAGTGTTAAGTATTGGACAAGATCGTAATTAGCAAGATAGCATCCAGTGTCACTGTGGCAAAAGTCTTTCCGACGTTCCAGCCGAAGATTATCGTTCTGCTTCGGAGTTTCTCCTCGATGCTAATCACCGCTCGTACCAACCTAATGATCCGCTAATACGCGCTTATTACTCCGGCACCAAACCGAAGAACGTGGCTCGAAACTGCGTTGTTAACATTTTCCGCGTCTAGAAGGGAGGAAGCCTCGCGGAACACGTTCTTGACGTAATAGTTTCTCTTCGCATCTCTATATCCAAATATGAAGTCTCTACATAATGTGCATTTATTATGCACAAGTATATATATATATATATATATATATATATATATATATATATATATATATATATAATTTATATATGTGAGCACATCGGATGAGGCCTCGTCAAATTCCCGAGAGCACTATTTTTTACTTAATTAAATAAATACTTTTTCTTATTAACGAAACGCGTTCGTTTACATATTATGAAACGAAAATATCTACATGATCGAATCGCTATACACGCACGAATGCCTCGTAGGCGATACGCTTTACGTAAATATTCGTTATACATGTGCCGAGGCTCAAATATTGGCAGCTGATTACGAAGCTGAAGTAGTACTTCCATGAATTCCGATATCGATGTCGACGCTGTCGATTTTCTCGTTTCGACGTAGATCGTCTTCTTATTCGGAAAGTAAAAGTCATCGTCAAAATTTTTACGAATCATCACTCTTTTCTCAATGAAAAACTCGTATGCTTTGTTGAAGTAGAAGATAAAAAAAAGAAATATCTAATCGCGAAACAAAACGTGACGTCGATCCCGATAAAGAATTCGTAACAAAGAAACTGCATGCCGTGCATGTACCATGATTTTTCTTTCTCTCTCTCTCTCTCTCTCTCTCTCTCTCTCTCTCTCTCTCTCTCTCTATCTCCCCATCTTTCTTTTCGTCCATTTCGTTACAGGAATGTCCAACTGTTGAGTCATCAAAATACTTTCCAGCAAAAGTAGAACGAGTCGGAGGATATTCTATTGAGAGAGGACAAGCGAACGAGTCAGCCCTGCTCCTTTTCTTTTTCTCTTTCTTGCTTCGAGTTTTTTTCTTTATCCGTCTCTTTTTTCTCCCCTTCTTACGTAGCACCCAGTCTCGTTGATGTATCGTTTTGCTACGTGTACATCATATTTTCACGTGTCGTATCTTCTACGTGTTCCTCGAGAAGGATCTGAGATTGGCTTGACTCGTTGAAAGATCGAGAGGTATCTTCTCTTACCTCTCCTTTCTTCCTTTATCAGAATCAATAAACGAATGTTATTTAATATCTATTTTAAGTTTTCAACGATTGCTTCATTTTCGAACCAAAGTATTCCATATATTCGACGAGCAGTCATAATTTTTTATCAAAAACAAAGCTCGAGCACGTTCGAGAAAGTTTCTCAAACGTTCTTCTCGCAAATTCGTAAACTCATTGGAATATCTGTTGGTAGACAGTACGTGCGCATTGGGAATCGACGACGCTTACACTATCATACGTTCCTCGAATCCATTGTTATTCGTACCGTCGGTCGTGGTGAATTAATTGAATGAACATCAAATTAAGCAACGTTCTGTCGTAACCGGCTTACGTTAGTGTTGAGGGGAAGTAGTGTGGCGAGGGTGAATGGGGGTGCAACGTTTCGATCGGGTATTAATATTACTCGGCTTCCTCCGGCCTGTCTCTTTGTTTTAGTATGCAGACAGTTTCATCAGTGTGACGTGAAATTAAGCTTAGCTATGCCGTAGATGACACGAGTACTACGTCGTCTTGTGAAGCGCTGGTATTTCTCCAACTGTTTCCATCTCTCTTTCCCTTCCTCTTTCTCTCCCTTTCTACATATATACACTATATAATACTCTTTCTCTTTTCTTTCATCTCTAGAATGTTAATTGGTACAATAACCGAACACGTCAAAGTTAGGAACACATAAGAGCAAAACCGTCTTAAGATTTTTTCCAAAGAAGAAGCTGTCATTTTAAACAAAATAGAAGATTCAGACGTGGTTTCTAAATTTGTGGAGAATCAAAATGGATAATAATTTGGGAAACGGTTTGAAAGTATATCCCAACGAGAGATTATGAACCTTTGACGTTAGAATATCAAATGAGAATTGGAAAGTGAAAAACACAGAGGGAAAAATAGTCGTACGTAAAAAAGGGAGAAAACGCAGGTGGATCGTGTCGATGGCACAGTCATCACCGGTGTTCGGTTTCTCACCAAGGGAAAAAAGTTGCAAGATACTGGGAAACAATGGTAAAATACTTCCGCTCATGCGAATCGAACGATATCTAGTGTCTTCTAGGTCGATCGATCGATCCTACGAATAATTAATTATAATTAAATGAAAATATTCAAGGTGTTCTCGTAGAAATATCGTAAACTTGAATAAGGAAGAATTGCGAGAGAAAGAAACTATCAAGCGGTTCGACATCTTTGAAAAATCCTGATGAAGAATTCGCTGTAGAACGTGAACGAGAACGAGGTAATGTGAACGGAACGGATTACCGATTCTTATAGAAGCCAAAAAAGTTCCAAGCTAAGGGAACACGTTGCGTTTGATGGATTTCCCTTGCAAGAAAAATTTTTCGGTAAGAATATAACCAGCCTCTCCTTCTCCCACCTTTTTCGTCGACTCGTAGAATCTTCTAAAGAATGTCCATTTCGAAAGATTCTCGAGAATAGCCGTTTATTACCAGGAGCTTGTTGGAGTCCCTCTTTCGCTCTGAATCCTCTTGAGTGCAGTGTCGATGAGGCAGGCGAGGAAGAGGCAGTAGGGACTCGGTGAGAGGATCGTAAGCTTCCATGCATCGAAGAGGACGATGTCTCTGGAAAAAGGGATGGCTCCAATGGAAGTGGGACTGAAAGCAACTCTGTGAAAGGAGCAAAAGAGAGGGACAGAGAGAAAGAGAAAGAGGATGAGGGCAATATATAGGAGGGTTCTGCTAGGTAGATCGCTTCTACCTTGCGAACGGAATTGGCTAGCTGACCCGCTTCCGCGCTTCTATTCCGCCTTCTATTCGCGGCCGTATCTAGTTTACCACTTTGGACAGTCGGAAGGTCTCTCTCTCTCTCTCTCTCTCTTTTTAACCTTCTCTCTATTCCGGATAGCGGAACCGATCACTATTCCAAATAGACGCTTGGATGTAAAAGGAAAATCGAATTTGACCGATGCTGGTCGGAAGAGAGAAAGAGAAAAGTACCGTGCATGTGAGAGAAAAACGAAAGAGAGAGAGAGAGAGAGAAAGGGCGATGGCCAGCAGGTGCAGCGTTCGATCGTGAACGTTCAAACACGTATATGACTTTAGAGAGGTGGAGTAGGATAAAGGGTGAACTTGGAGGAAGCTATCGAACGCGACGGGAAATCGAATCAAGGAGAAAGAAGATTTTCGTGCGAGACCTCTGCTTGGGATGACGAACGTTTGAAGAGAATTATACCGCTGATTGAATCTCCGATCGTTTCGGATCTATTCGATTAGTTAATGGATCAGGATGGAAGGTAGGAGAAAGGAAAATTCGGCGATTGATTTGGTTCTTACTGTTGACGAATGGAAAAGGAAAGTTTGCAGACCTAATGATTTCACGACACAACAGTTACTCGATTTTATCACAAAGATTTTAATATTTATAACTGCAAGTAATTTATGTATAAGGAAGTACGATGTACCTTATCGGATGAAACGATCGAGGCAATTATAAATTCTTCGAGTTATATTACTTATTGTTTCTTCTGGAGATCCGATTCATCTTGAGAATATGTGTCTTTGGATAAAATATAACTCGATTGTGTATATTTCGAGTGAAAAAAAAAAAAAAAAAAGAAGAAAAGATAAGAAAAAAATAGGAAAATAAAAACAGAAAAGGAGAGAAGAAAAGTCTAAACACGAGTAGGAGGGAGTTACTACGCGTTCCCCGGAGACGACCTTCGCGATCAGTCCCGGAGGCGAAAAAGACGTGGAAGAAGAATTTGATCTTGGATCGTGAGGCGCCAATTGCATCCATTTATTGAATTTCTATCTCCCACGTGAACTCGTTAAAGAATGAAGAAATCGTAAAAGAGAGTGATCCTTTTCAAACAACATTTTCCAAGAAATATTCTCGGTGGTCTTTTCAAAACATAACTATCTTCCTCTCAGCATCTAAATTCCGTCACCGAATATCCAGTGCAAAGAGTAACTTATTATCAAACTAATTAAAGCTACCTTTTAATTTAATAACCTCCGTCCTCGTTTTATTTAATTTCAAGGGAAAACTTTCGCGAAACGATTCCGTGAATTTCCTCTTCTCTCAGAATTATAATAAACTTATTAACTTGTCATTTAACAATGCGTCTAGAGTGTATGAAGAAGTTATACCGAAAGTGCCTCGCATTATATACATGATATACTTACATAGATACATACATAATTACGAGCAAAGTGTTCGTTCGTCAGAATTTGCGCAAAGGAATGAAGGAGACAACAGAGTTAAACTACCATGTGTGTTCTTTTGTTTGGTAGATATCATATCTTTTTTGTTTTTTTCGAAGCAATTTACTTTTTTACATCTTTCTCTCTTGCTTCTTTAATATGTTTGTTATAAAGAGTAAGAGGGAGAAGATGGATCGAAATCGATTGCTTAGCGACTAGTCAATACTACCGACACACTCTTCGGTAACTAATGACAGTTCGCGAAACTTTTACGACCTTTTCTAAGTTTTCCAATCGGCCAAAAACTCACAGACTGACATTTACCTAAGAGAATTTACTCTACGATATAACGTTATCTTTCTTTTCGCTTTTGCTCTCTCTCTCTCTCTCTCTCTCTCTCTCTCTCTCTCTCTCTCTCTCTCTCTCTCTTTCTCCCCCTCCCTTTCTTTCATCCTTCCACAGTCTTTCCATTGAAATCTTTGCTTTCAATGGAACACTTCGCTTTTCCAATCATCATCGATGTCTCTCAATTCTCATTCTCTCCTTGTTTCTTATCTGATGGCTCGTTCGAAACTCGCCGTGAACGAAATTGACAGGAGGGGAGAAGAAGAAGAAGTTGAAAGTTCCGGAGAAACGATCGGAAGAGAAGTAATCAAAAAACAATCGAGGGTAATCGAGAAGACCGTTTCGCCGACGGTGTAAATAACTCTTTTTTAAAGACATCTCGAAAATATTTCGAGACTCGTTTTATAAGCTTTGATACTTGACAAAAGTTTAGAGGAAAAAATTAAATTATGAACTGGTATCGCTAAATTTATATCTTCGATCTTTCTCTCGAGCAATTGTACGTCACGTTCCATTTCATTCGTAATTATACACAAAACTGGACATTAAATCCGTGCGTCGGATTAGATTTAATTCCTTGTTGGAAACCTAATGCCGGGAATCTGAAGAAGGTAAGGATTAGTTAAAGATTAAGCTCAGTTATATAGATATACTTGCGACCCTGTCCCTCGTTTAATAATCAAATTCTATTGCGATACGTAAATGGAATATTTTCTATCCATTGTTTGATTGTCCTTATATCCTTTTTATGATTTTTCTATTTCAACCTTCGAAAGGTTGATTTTCGAAAAAGCTCTCACATAAGTTACGTACTCGAATTCGATGCGGTATAGGAAATCCTTAATAATGTCAGTAAAATTCAGCTACGCCAAATCGCAAATGTATAGGCTAGGAAAGCGAGCAGGGAGCTTAACTGCTTACACCGAAGCTTAAATTAAGGGTGGCGCTCGCTCGCAAGCTTGGAACAGCGTTAACCAATTTTATCGTGACCGTTGGACATGTAAATTAGCTGCATACAAAATAAGCTAATGTAAAGCGGAAGCTATCGTATTTATAGGCTCCACTATGGCTGGACAGAACGTTCGACGCGAGTAGAGCTTTAAAGGGTACCGGAGAACGATCATGCAATTTTAATCTGCATTCTGACTTAACGGCTCTTGTTTCCTCGCCGTTGTCGTCGTTATAAAATATGTCCGTGCTCGCCGAAAACACCATTTTCATGCCATCTCAAATAATTATTATTACGAGTTTTACGGTGTAAATTTGATATCGACATTAAATTGTTTGTAACACTTATCGAGGCGTAGTAATATTCTATTAAAATTATTCGAGTTAACGAGGAGTGTACCGTTGCTAGGGAAGGTTACGTCGAATCGATAAAAATATTCTTCGTAAATCGAAACATTAGATTTATGACTCTTCGTATACTTTTCTTCCCACTTCTCGCGATGGAATTTCTAACGATTGCATAGGCCTCAAAGGCGAAACGATCTGCATGCTAATTAATCTCCATTATAAATGCAAAATGTAATGGCCGAAGCGGAGGTAAAAATATGAGGAGAGAAATCTACAAACGTCACGCGATCGAGCGTAGACATTAATCTTTTCGAAGGCGACAAGGTTGTTATGATCTCGAACTAATCGCGATTAGAAAGGATTAGAAATTTCATTAAACAAATATCATTATTAGCTACGTTCGTCGTTGTGTTAACGGGAGGTAAATAAACCTCCTCATAAAATTATCGTACCAATTTCTTCTTTCTCTATTTTCTTTTTCTCAAATTAAAATACTATCGTTAGATTCAATCTAAGAAAAATTTCGAGCCAGTAAAAGTTATTTCGAGAATGTAAGAAAAAATGGAGCAATGTTATGCGTGTAATTTATTAAAACCAGATGTTCGTCACCCTCGTATCAGTTCGAGTACAGAATGGCGTGTTCCTTTTTTCCGTCGGAAAGAAAAAAGAATGTCCGCCACGAGAAGCGTAGCGAAAACGAGAAGGAACGCTTTTAGGAACGTCCAAGACCACCCACGCTTTTGCTCCGCCACTCTCCACCAATTCATCCTCTCTCTCTCTCTCTCTCTCTCTCTCTCTCTCTCTCCCCCTCTATTTCGCTATCTCGCTTGTACTCTATTTAATCCACTAAAACGAGCACATTAATTAGATTGTAATATTCACGGTTAACTTTATTAATGCCTATAGTCGAGAGAGAGAGAGAGAGAGAGAGAGAGAGAGAGAGAGAGAGAGAGAGACGATATAAATCGAAAGGATGTAGAATGCTTTTTACGCGAAACTTTTTGTTCGAACAATTATTATCGTAGTGATTTCGTTTAATATAGAATTTTTAAAGCAATTATTTTTCTTCCTTTGATCCAAAACATTTTTAAGTTATCGAGCTTGATTTAACTCTTTCTCGATAGACTCGTCCGAAAAGAAACTTTGTTATAGCTATAATTGATTAACAAAGAGTATTAAAGAGCTATAAGTAACGAAGCGAGGAATTTGCTTTTCGAGAAGGGAGGCTTCTAAGGCATTAATAACTTTCGGATAGGAATCGATTGAGTGTTAAGCGAAGCGTTTAAACTGCCCGATCATGTCTTAAATGCCAGATAGGAAATACCCCCTGGCAGCGATAATGCAACTATTATGTCTGCGGTTATCCTTTAAATCGAAACTGGCGCAGTTAATAGCTATGAGAAACCATTGAGTTGATTTTGTATTCCCTACATGGATACGTAACCTGCATTTATAGACGTCGTATAGAAAAGAGGCTACGCAACATCGAACCTGTTAGAATTTTCATAATTAAATCGTTCCAATTAATAATGCTTTGAAATCAGCTACATCATTTTTTTATAAATAACGAATTATCTCCTTTGAATTTTATCCTTTATCGTCTATCGCCGTTTCGAATATTACTAATATTATAATATTCTCAGTAGGCTTTATTTTAAAATTACGAATATAAATTGGGTACAAGTAAATCAAGTAGTTTGAAATTGAATCAATTTTGATACAAATAATGGCTATCACATTTTTCTCGGCATTTTTCCATTAAAGTTATTATAACCAGCACATGCGGCGGTACCAGGTAGTAGAAAGCGGCCAGCATGGAGGGAAAAAAAATCGGTTTAAAGGTTCTGTCAGGAAGGCTAGAACCATTCCGAGACTTTTATACTTTTTAATGAAACCGCGTTCGTTATCATCGGCGAGAGAAATGACTACTGTTTGAGTTTTACCGAGTATACTCTCGGGGATTTAATCGTAACAGTAGTTACCTAGGAAATTTCGTAGCCTTTTTCTCCGCTAACTCCCTTAAATCTAATATCGAATTCGAGAAATTTATTTCTCCGTGGATTTCTATACTATATTTCGATTTGAAAGACACCGATCGTTTCTAATTAAAACAAACGATTTTATCTATATCCTCGAACGATTCATTATTCGACGAAACTTTGTAAAGTAAAAAGGAAACAGACTTAATCATGAATTTACCCTACATCTATGTACACGACCAATGTGTGGAGCTTTCACACACGTACGCGTTTATGCGCGAAGATGGAAGACATACGCGTAGAGAGGAAGCTCTTCTCTTTGGCAAACCACCCCCGAACAGGCGGAAGTTAAACGAAGAGGTAATCCCAAGCAAATATCTCGGAATCAGCGATAGTTCGACTAACTTACGGCCGAACAACTCTTTCCCGTTTCCGCACTCCCGGGTTATCGCGCATAATATATCGTTCTCCTACTGGAGTATTTCCTCTCTCTCTCTCTCTCTCTCTCTCTCTCTCTCTCTCTATCTATCTATCTATCTCTTTATCTGCTCCTCGTTCTCTAAAATGCGTTTCGTGCCGTGGGAATTCACACGTAGGCGCCCTGAAAAGCGTAAGCGTTCGACGAACTCTTTTTCCCTTCTCTAAGCTCGTTTAAGCCGGCTTTAAGATTTTAGAAAGACTAGGACAAAGCGCACAAGGATTCACGCTTTTAATTTTAAGTAATTTTGTGGTTGTAAATACATAATTTAGTTCTTTCTTCCTTTTAAACGATCAAACGTGTTAACTTCATTTCGATTACGATTTTTTCGAGAGGAGTTAAATATAGAAACCGTCCGACAAGTATCGACCTGTACTACTTTGTTCCACTTCAATATATCGTCAAGTGGTTATAATAATGTAAGAGACACAGCTATAGTGGGTTTCTATGTTTTAAAAGTTTCCGCGATACCAAAAAAGCCAATATACTTTTTACTGTGTAGCGTTAGAAACTCTATAGAATTGAATTTAACAGCCTGTGTGAAATACTTGATCTGTATTATTGAAAAGAGTTCGAGTCATTCACGGAGACGGTGAGAACATTTGGAAACGAAATAAAAGCGACGAGTAAAACTTGCCCGTTCGTACATAAGGGATAACATTTATTAAACAGAGATGAAAAAGTTTTCCCTGCGAAAAGTCCAAGAGAAGAATGTAGGACATCGATTTGACTTTATTCCATAAAGAAAACCACAATGAGATGAGATGAGAGAAAACAAAAATGGGAGAAGCCAGAAGAAGTTGCATATTGCCGCAATCTCGGATATTCGATACGAACGAGCATATATACTTATGTACATACGTATATCTGAAAAATATGCGAATGCATTCTGTACAAGTAGTACTACCGTACGCAAAATCAGAAGAGCTATCAACTTACGACGTAAGAGCAGATACGTTGCAAGAGAAAATAACCTCGTTTATTTTACAATGCAAGCTCGCTTCGGAAAGTATTCACTTATCAATAGTAAGGATCTTTGGTTGCCTCGCGAAAATTTCTACAATTAATTAATACGTAATTCGATGGAATATGAGTAATCGTCCTTTCTTTTAATCCTTTTTTATCGGCTACTACTCGCGAAGCTTGCGTCACTTACAAGTCAAGAGATATTACCAATGAAAAGTCTTTTTTATTAACGGCGTTAAACCCGATTCTCGTTTCTTTTCCGTTCTATATATATATATTGGGTTGGCAACTAAGTGATTGCTGGATTTCAAATAAGAAGGAAACGACAAAATCCGCAATCACTTAGTTTCCAACCCAACGTATATGTGATCTCTCCCCCCCTCTCTCTCTCTCTCTCTCTTTCTCCAGTAATTTATTAAAGAAAAAAACGGTGATTAGATCGTAAAGATATTTATAATTAAGGCGATTTAATCAAAATCTTTTCGAATTCGAAAACTCGATGCACAGATGAGAAGACGTAATTCGAAGGGGAAGAGATTGGAATTTACGTAATACCAGGGGGATGCCTTTAGCTAGGAAAGAGAAGCTGCGTTAAAATCTTGGAGAACGCTTTCGAAAATTGTGGTTTGTGTTCAATGGCGTGGTTAGAAACGAAGTTAAAGTCCATTGGATTCCTCCAGCCAGGAACACGTGTCCACGAATCGTGGTAACGATTACGGTTTCAATCGGAGTTCTTCGAACTAAATCGTTCTAGTGGCATCACCTTTTGGATTATTAACCTTTAACCGTTCTCGGTTCACGAAACTTCCGACTCTTCTACACATTCCTTTCTCACTCTCTCTCTCTCTGTCTTTCGCGCGCGCGTGGCGCGTGCTCGTGAGTGTACTTTTGACGCATTATGGATTTTATGTAAAGCGCATTCGCACCCCCGGGCAAAACTTGAAATTCTATTAAGTAGAAGCACCGTTTTGTGCGATGCGGTAAAGCAGTTATCGTTTTCTAGAAGGACATTAGTAAATAAAATACAAAGCGCGTGACTCTTAATTCAGAGAGAAATGAAATATTACATGTACTTGTAAATCACGTATGTTTATATTTATTACTTATTTGTTTTGTGCAATTTTAAATAGGGAAATGTAGCGAGGTATTAGGATTTGAAAGAGGAGCAAGTTCACGCGAAAGATGAAATTTTAATCATACTGCGAGAGAACAGACGAACTGATAAATTTCACAAAGCACGTCATTCTTTGAACGTTATATCGGGTAGGTAATATTAATATTAGTATCAATAAGAGAAGTTAATAAACATATAACGCTTTCTTTCTTGCGACATGCCGAGCAATGTCATGTGATATCGATCGATAGGTATCAGAGAAAGGAATAAGTATAGAGAAGGAGATATAGAGAAGGAAAAAGTGCCATAATCTAACACACACTTTTCTTCTTTAGAACAGTTCTTATCAACGGAAATATAAAGTTCCATATCGTGGTACTCTTATCTTTCTTCTGCCATTAGCGAAACGAAGCTTAATGCTAAGTGCAAAAGACAATGATTACCCGCGAAAGCTTCTTCTTCTTCTCTCTCTCTCTCTTTCTTTATCTCACTTTCTTTTCCTTTTCTTTTTTCTTCTTTCCATCCTCGTCTTTTTCTCTCGTCGGTTAATGCGACCGCTTCGTCGTGACTGTCGTTGACAGGCCTCCTCTTGGATATAAATTACGAACGCTTCTTTCCAGGCATTCTATTGCTATCAAAGCTCGAACGACTAGGACGGGCAGTGTTCAGACCGCGCGATCTGTTTACTATAGGCAAAATGCGGAAATACATAACATATATCGGCCTTTTGTCGATTACCTTGCATCTCGTCACAACTCGAAAATAACGTCGACCGGAACGAGAACCGATGACGGCCGCACAAAAGCCAACTACGATGACGAACGCTTGTTCTGTTTTCGACGGAGATAGACTATATTTGTGCGGGCTCGAGTATGCGTGTCTTTGTACGTTTGACGAAATTTTCGATTTATGCATTCTACTGTAAAGAGATACCATTGGGAGAGAAACAGAGAGAGAGAGAGAGAGAGAGAGAGAGAGAGAGAGAGAGAGAGAGAGTCTTCGTGAATAATACATTTTTTAATGAATAACGAGACTAGATTGAATGAATAAAATGTAAGCTACAGGAATTCATGTTTTTTTTTTTTTTTTTTTTTTTTTTTTTTTTTTTCTATTCCAAAGAGAGAAAAAGATCGTCGAATTGTAAACGACGACGTCGACGACGACGACCGGAAGTCCTTACGAATCAATTCCAAACTTTTCGCGTGGTCGATTTTCTCTAGCAACTCTCTTTGTGTGTCTCTTCTTCTATTGAAGGCAAAAGACGAAAATTGCGGGTGAATTTTCCTAACGTTTTGTTCGACTCAACCCAGGACATTTCATTCCGGTGGATTTCTAAGTAGGTCAAAATGTCGTAGTAAGCATTTTCGTTGCTGAAATTTCTATGCAGTAAACCGAGCATATACTGATTCTTTCGTTTTCCCTGCACATTTTCAGTCCTTTATCACTTTTCCCTCTCAATCACCTCTCTCGTCTTATATTCACATCGTCTTTCCCTTCCAATGATCTAATATAGATATAAAAGGAGGTTATTATAAAAGTTCGCTTTAACGAGGAAATTAGTCAGATCGACGTTACAAATACGATTGTTAAATTTTTGATACGTATTCCCATTTCTATTTTCACATAGAAAGAAAATGTGAGTACACACGGATGCACAATTTTTCGTATAGGCACGAAC
The DNA here is from genome assembly GCF_910589235.1 of Vespa crabro. Lineage (NCBI taxonomy): Eukaryota > Metazoa > Arthropoda > Insecta > Hymenoptera > Vespidae > Vespa > Vespa crabro. Next base: position 11,753,446 of record NC_060959.1, read on the forward strand.
GAGGGAGTTACGTCCTCCTATTTTCCTCCGTACACTTGGAAGATATAGCCCGAGTGAATACACTCGTTTGCACTACCGAGTGACAAGTACTTTTCCGGTATTCGCCACTCGATCTCCAATTTCGTCCTCCATATACAAAATCCACGTTACAGTTCCACGCCTCGATTTTCCTTATACCTTTCTAAAGTCCTTCCTTTTTCGCTCACTTTCTCTCTCTCTCTCTCTCTCTCTCTCTCTCTCTCTCTTTCTCTTCATTCCGCAACCCGATGCGATCGCATCCTCATTCTTACTTCTCTTTTCCTATTTCGAAGGATATGTGGGAATTCGCCATACGTAAATCATGTTTATTGAAACGCAGAGACCGTTTATCTCTATGAGAAGGATAGAAAATGTTGTAGGTGTACATTTGTGATAAAAAAAAGTCCTATTTCGCTCTTTCGCTTAAACTTGATTCTGCAATTTGGTTATTCATTCGTACATTAGAAAACAGAAAAGAACGCACAATGGTTTACTTCGAATGAGTGGAAAAGAGTTGTTTCATTTCTCGTTAAAAAGAAAGACAAACGGGAAACGATCGGTGCCTATTAGCTCTCCTAAGGAAAATAAGAAGAAAAGAAGAAATTGGTCAGGGTAATCTCGAAGTAGTAATTGAGCCACGCTCGTCCAATCAACGATACTCCGTTAATACATATACACCCTCGATCCACCCCTTTCTCATTTAAACTCGGGCCAGACTAATTACTGATCGGGATAAGACGGGTGGTACTTGCAATGTACAACCCTTCGCCTCTCACCCTTTTCCCTCGTTCCCGAGATTCAACATGGAGAAATAGAGCGAGCATATACATTGTTAGCGCACGTAGAGGGTAAAAGGAGAAGGGGATGTGGAGCGAAGGTGCTGGCCCTGTACGACCGATGAACGTACAAGACGGAAAGCAGAAATGAAAGAAAAGAAGGAAGAAAAGGAAGGTATGTATAGGTGGTAGAAAGGCGAGGGTGATTTTCAAGCCGTGATAACGACTGGTATCGCCGATATGCGTGTGTTTGTGTGCGCACGAGCTTAATGCGCGTGGAAAAGTAGAAAGAGGAGGTGGTTTACTCGTGGTAAAAGGGCTTGCCAGTGAGAATTGCGCTCGCTCTTAAGGGTGGAGATGTACTATACGTCAAGACAATAAGTACCATTAAGATAACGGCTACGAGGTGGTGGGGATAGGTGGTTAGGGAACCAGATAACCCCCGCATGAACTCCGAGGATCCGCTAATGGAGGATTCCATTTTATACCGACGTTATTTTTATACGTAGCATTCTCGATCTTCCTCTACGTGCTTTGCCAGTTTGATGTCCCTTTAGTTTTCGGCTAACGATCCAATCTTTCGTTACGTTCGAAGAAGGGACCACTTTGCGATTCAGATGGGAAGAGGTCGATTGCTTCATGATAATCTCGCTGGGTTTTAAGGGAGGCCCTTGTCTTTTGTTAGAACAGAGGGACGATTGAAAATCGTCCAAGAGGGAGAGAGGGTTAGCTCGATGATTGGCTTCTAGAACCATCGGTACTCTCCTTCTTCCTCGGCACGATATTGCGTCAATGACTTCCATTGTCTCGGATTTTCTTGTTTTCCGTACTATGTCGTTTAATCCTTGGCGAAGGTCCAATCTTTGCGCTCGCTGAATACGAAACGAATTCTCTCTTGGACGATTGAAATTGATGAAGATTCCTTAATCGAGCGCTACCGTTTCGATTCAAAGACAATCTTGATATCGGACGAGTTGTATTAAAATGATTAATACCGATCTCTCTCTCTCTCTCTATATATATATATACTCTCTAAATATATACATATATATATATATATATATATATATATATATATATATATTTCTCTGTTTACTTACATTAAAATCGATGATGGGCTTTTCATAAGAGAGACGCTAAGATAAACTCGTATAATACGTAGCAATACTTGGCGAGGTCCTAAGGGAATTCTCGGTTCGTCGAGGCGACAGTCAACGTCAAAAGTTGGGTTATCTCGATGTCCTCGAGACGCGACGCGTTCTCAACGATTTCGGCAAGCTCAGCACGAACGAAGCTAGCACGACGAGTCTGCGGAACGGTAAAACTTACGTAGCTCGTTTATTCGTTCCAACTCGTTTCCAAGTTCTCTTTCGCAAAATTACCAAGTGTCAGGACGTTCGAAACGCCATAAAGACGACTTTCAACGACTACGCGATTACTGTACGAAATAAAGGGATAATGATATAAAAAGTCAAGCCTATGAGTAAATTATAACGCTTTTAAAATTCATTAAATGATTCTAATTAAACGTCGATGTCGATTATCTTCTCGTAGGATTAACGAGAACGGGAGCAATAACCATAATGCTCCGTCATTCGATGATAACGATAAAGCATAAGCCTATAACGATAAACTCCGCCTATTCGCCGAGTATTCGATCGATATTTAAACAATTACAAAGAAAAGAGTGTGCGATCCAAGCACGGAATAATTCAGTACTCTTGGTATAAATGGTGTATCGGCTTTTAGTGGGCAAGAAACAGAAGGGAAGAGGGAGAGAAGCTACGCGTGTGGGTTCCAACTACGCGTGCGTTTCTTTTGAAGCGAGGAGAAACGAAGAAAAGAAGGGCACATGGCGGAGGAGAAAAGAGGGTTTTCTACGTCATTAATTATGCAAGTACTGTACGTACTTATTCGCAGGCTTGCTGACGCGAATATCCCAACCGTGCGTGCTGTAGGAGGAAGAGAAGGATAGAATATTGTTACAGGCGGGGGCGATAAACTTCATTCAAAAGTCTCTTGCAACGATCGCTTTTAATTCCGGTTATCGATCGACCATGTATGTATATATCTATATATATATATATATATATATATATATATATATATATATATATATATATATATATATATATATTAAGATTCTCGATGCATTGCTCGTTCCAAGTACCTTCGCAAAGAGCTAGATGGTTGGTAAGATGGAAATTATTTCTGGTCAGTATGTACTTGGTCATACGTTAGCGAATATAAAGTGGTTCGTCGTTATATATTTGTCGGTGAAAAATATAGCTAATACTAATTATACAAGTTTAATCCGAGCGAATATCGGTACTGGATGAGCTGAATATATCCTTAAATCGAAAGTACTTACTTCCGACAGGACATCGATGCCAAAGTGACGCCAAGATAATGGAGTTTCTCAGAATAGATCTTTTTGGGTCTATCACTTTTGCGAGTGGAGTGGTGCAAATAACGCTGCAAGAAACTCGTAATCGAATGTGGACAAGGTTCAATATTTGATCGAACAGTTTCCTTCTATCTAGGCAAAGAAGGGGTAAGATATTTACCGCAATTCCGGACACGATCTTAGCAAGTTTCTCTGGTTACGTATCATGATTTCTCCGTTGCTCAGAATCAAGCTCCTTCTTCGATCGACCCTTTCCTTTGACAAGGAAATAACGATAATTAACTGGAACTCTCCCTTATTTTCGTTCATAGAAATTTTCGTTAGTAGAAATTAATCCAATTTCACGCTTTGCACAAATCGATGAGCTCTATTTCGACAACTATTTAAATTCGTTTAATAACAATGATAATATAAACCATTACTCCATTCGGTGGAAACGATGGAAAGATTCGACGAAACGTTCGTTCGGCCTCTTGCGAAGCTCGTCCTTTATCCAAATCCTATGGAATAACGTCTAGCTAATTACGATTCGTATCCCGCTGGCAACGTTCTCTGATCCGGTTCAGATTTGGTCGAATGCTTAGTTACGTAGAACGCCACCCTTCGAAAGCATCGACGAGGAAAGAGAGGATTCGAAGGTGAAGCGAGTGATAGGCAATGGCGCTGGTGTTGGTATAGAGGTACCTGTGGTAGTAGTGGCGATGGTGGTGTACTTGACGGTGCTCGGCAGAAGTTTCAAGCGAGTTTACTCGTTAATGACTGAGTACATAGCGGTGCTACGTGCTCAGGTATGCCGGTGGCCACGTATTCGCCGATGTTGGTTTATCGGGCTTCACGTTGATGAACAGAACACCGGAAGCATCGTCGATACACCGAGCAAAACGATACGATTCCTGTTAAAACTACTCCCCTACGTTTCGCTTCTTTTTTCTTCTACTTTTATGATTGTTCGATTTTTTCAGGCCCTAACAAATGATGTGAATTGGATTTTACGGTTCATAGGAAAAAGAAATAATAACAACAACAACAAAAAAACGCAACATCGGATAAATTGGTCATAAAATAAATGTACGAAACGGAGAAGTGACTTCTTCGCGATCGACATTTGCCGTGAATTAGAGGACGGCACGAATTGTCGATGGACAAGCTTGCGTCTCTTGGTCGAGCATCGATCGTTACGCAATAACGACAAGAAAAAAGAATAACAAGGATAGACGTACGCCCTCGTGTGTCCGTCGACGGTGCAAAAAAAAAAAAAATAGAAAGAAAAACGAAAAAATAGGATTGGACCTACATAAAATCCGAATTTTACAGTGAAAATTGAAACTACGAATCGGCCTTGTTTATCCATCCCGATCGCAAAGTGCTTTTCTCTCTCGCGTAATATCCTGGAAATGGAATGAAATATTTTTGTTGGCTTCGAATATCGCGCGAAGCACGAAGTAGGAGAGAAACAAAACATCAGAGAAAAGTATCGACGGGCGTAAGCGAAAAATGTAGCAGAATTCGCGATGAAACTGAGCTTTACGAACGATTTGTTATGGAGTCCGATGTTAGGACGTGTTGGAAAAACGATAGTGGAAGTGATAGGAAAAGAAAAAAAGTGTTCGGTGGTTGCTGCGCCAATAGTTTGTATACCTTCGCTTAACGCGCACGCTTTAAAGTCATTATTCACTGAGCAAGCCCTAATCTGTGAACTCTAATCACGCGATTCTAAAATTATCGCGTGGATGGTTTTCCCTGGCCTTGCGAAGGTTACGGCTTTATCGAGATACGGCTTTTCCTCTTCGTTTGAATCGAATGAAATTTAACTATAAGTAAAATGTCGATTTATTTATAAGACAAATCGATTGATCGGTAAACAATATCTCGTTATTGCTTGTATATAATTTCTTTACAATTACATTTAATTACTTATATTTTTTCGAACGAACTACTCGCAAGATGAAACGGAGTTTCATCCAAGTCCAAGGACGAGACAGCCGACAAAAGAAGAATCGAGCGACTTTGAAAAAACGGGTTCCCAAACAAAATATTCTCAGCGCGTATCTCGTGGCGCGCGCGCACGAGACAGCTCTCGGTACGAATTTGAATCTAATCGGCGTAGACGTGCGTGCTCGTAGCCGAGGTCGCGACAGTTTCAATGGGAGCCGCGTTACGGATGAGTGCGCTCACCACCTCTATATGCTATGCATACCCCGTTCACAATCTTTATATCTCTCTCGCTCTAGCTCTCGGTCTCCTTCAAGTAGATATATGAACTCGAGAAATCTCGAAACAACGCTAACTGAAACGAGAACCGAAGAGATTTATGAGCAATACGTTCGAGCGTTTTTGGAAAGTCTTAAAGGTTAATCGACACGAACCTCTTACGTTCATTTAATGAAGAATTCCACAAAATGAACAATTTTTGTTGGTTAAAAATTTGCAACCAATGTCATCGCCGGATCTGCCTTCAGAAAACTGGCGATGTTGTCCCGATATTGTGACCGAGTTACAACGTTCGAAAGACGAGCATAAATTTTATTACCAAAGCAGGACAGAACTTTGTAGCAACTCGGACAGAATTGTCGTCGATATAGTTCGACACATGCACGAGCTACGTTACTTGGCCAAGTACTTTCATTGAACTTATAAGGAAATAAGTTAAGTTTTTGATTCGAAGAAAGTCGTCGTTATCGATTTGGGAAGAATTATGAAATCTTCCTTTTCAAGTTTGTTTTTTTTTTTTTCTGCGTGCAATTCCTATAAGTAGGTGAAAGATCAAGGAAAGAAGTATGGTAAGTGGGAAGAGAGATGGTTCGAAGGCGAACACAAGGATATGCACACGGACGCAAGACGGACCGAACAAAACACGCGCATAAAAGGGTTGATAGGGTCGAGTAGGAAGAATGGCGGAGTTGTAGCGAGAGAAGTAAGCGTCCAGAGTTTGAAGCTCTTAATTGCTTTTTAAAACTTTCAAGTTCGACTCTCCCACTCTAACATAGCCACCCTCATCTCACTCTTCTCCCTTTTTCTTCCTTCTTTCTACGCCGGTCTAGCTCGGTCTTACCCTTTGCATTCTACTTAGGAATGTTCAATATTAGTTTTCCCTATCGGAGTTGCGAACACGTTCGGCACGTCGAGGGGGTACAGGTTGGAGGAGAAATGGTAAGACGGACTAGTAAGGAAAAGGATGGAGCGATTATGAGCGAACAAGTGTGAGAAAAAGGAAGAGAGAGAAAGGGGAGACGGGTAGGAAGGAAGGGCTCGAAACCGTCGATAACTAGCTACCTTGGTTTTTGTACTCGAAGCAATTAACGTTGCCACGAAAAGGAAGCTACTTGGAGCACTTTCAGCTCGTTTCCTATTGGTTTGTCTATCCCTTGGGCGTTCGGACTTACTTTTCTTTCCAGGGGGAAACTGGAAGCCTTGGGTGTAAGGCGGCTTCTAACTTTCGTTGCGTTGTTTCTGTCTTTTCAACCTCTTTTCTACTTTTTCTCAATTTGTCTCTCTCTCCCTCTCTCTCCCTCTCTTATTTCACTCGTTGGCAAGAAAGAGGAAAAGATGTAGCCTCACCGATACTTTTATTGCTCTTCCTCAAGTTCCATTCTTACCCTTCAGCGACGATTCTTGATATACTTGGAAAGCTCTGGCTTGTCATGGAAATTAATTAACGCGTGTTACTTTCGTGTCGTCTATTATTTCGTAGAAATTTCAACCATTCAAACGGTTTATCTTTGATAAGAACGCTATTCGAAATGATACTCGAGAATTTTGTTCGATCTAAAATACTTTCACCGGTAAACCGTTTATATCGAATAATATACTTTTTTTTTTCGAGAATTTACTTCGGTTTTATCCTATTTTATTCTCCAGTCGATCAAACGTCGTTACCGAAAGAACGCGTTTTTCTTACTTTCCATTTTCTACCCTATCCTTTTACAGTGAATGATTATTTTCTAGGAAGAAAGGGAGAGAGGGAGAGAGAAAAGAGAGTCATTTGAAAGCATAGCTTTGCCTTTCGAAATTGGAACTCGCCCTTCTGTTTTTTCTCCCGCCGGTAGAAAGTTTCATTCGCGAGTAACAAGTTCTGCCGAGGGATAAGGCGAAGGGAAATTAGAAAGAAAAAGAAAAAGAAAAAGAGAGTAGGGTGGGACAAAGTGAAGGCTGGTCATGGACGAGTTTATAACTTGGAGTTCACACAGGTCAAGAGCCTTTCCGGAATGCTAAATGTTCAATTCTCGATATTTTAACTTTCGAATATTTTTGAGAATCGAAACGATTTTGCGATTTCTCCTTTAATCCTCCATCAAAGGGAAGTCTCTTTTGAAAATATCATAAAAATTAGCCTTATAGTTTTACTTAGCGCGAATAAGAAAAAGCTTATCGGACCTCTCCGACTCTCTTTTTATACCAATTCACCCTCGGCAAACGTAGAATCCCGACTTTACGATCGGAACTTTCCAACGCCATGGATCTTCCCACCCTTCGAGAACTCTTCGAGAACCGAAAAGATTTTCCCGAGCGATCGCACCCGAAGAAAAGGGAAGTATTAATCTAATTCACCCTACTCCCTCCGGCAGCCATAATTTTTACTTGTTCCTGAACATCGATGAAAAGATTTCGTCTTTTCTCTTTCCTCTCTCTCTCTCTCTCTCCCCCTCCTCATTCCTTCTTTATTTCTTTCGTACCTTATCGTCAAACTTCAAAATCCTCGAATATCTAGAAACGCGAAGAGTCCCTTTACAACTCCGTAGCTTTTCCAAAAGTCGTTCGTTCGGATCGCGTTTTCGACGTCACCAACTTCGAAGAAGTCGGCCTTAATATTCCTCCTTTATTCCAATAGAAGATAGTTTCTCTCTCTCTCTTTCGAGTAAAGTACGAGCCGTACCTTTGGAAAAGTAGAGTTTTTAAGAAAAATAAGTAGAAAAGAAAGAATGAGAGAAAGAAGTAGGATCGAAAGAAGGAGGGGAGGGTCTTGGCATAACATAGGAAGAAGGACCAAGTCCTAAGAATCGCGTGATTCCTATTCTCCTTCTCACGCGATGCCCGTTTCCTACTATCGACCTTTCATCTTGGCCTGGGAGGAAAGGCTTTCCACCCAAAAGACCTACCCAGGAGCTCCGATTCGACTGCTGGCTCACCCTTGGAATCTTTCGATCTAGGTCGAGCCTTGATATCTATCCTAAACTATCCAATTCAGGTAAACGGGCGCCCAATTGTCTCGACCGACTGAAATAAACGTTGGATATACGAAGTGGCTCGAAGGTGAGGAAACATTGAACGAGAGATTGCGGGGGCCGGGGTGGGATGGTGGAAGAACCTTCTCGAAAGATTGCGCTAGTCTGTGCGCAACTCTGTCTTGTCCGTGAGAGCTTTCGGATCAAGGATTTGGCGATTATCGAAAAACGTAAATGGCCGACGCGTGAGTGGCCTGCGAATCTACGGTTCTTCTCGATCGTACCAGACTACGTAATTCTTCGTTCGAGCCATTGCCACTAATGCTCTTGCAGTTCGTCGATTCTAATTCGTTACAATCGAGCTTTTCTACCCTTCTATATTTCTTCCTTTCTTTCTCTCAAACTCTGGCAGATCGGATCCACGAAGGCTTCTCCGTCGATTATTCTTCGGTATCGGCGAACGATTCGTTACACCTCGCGCGTGTTTCCTTCGAAGAGCCCGTTCATTGAGCCTCTCGATCACGAAGCCAGAACGAGGATGGATCGTGGTGTATAGGGCTCTGCCACTTGGCATGAATACGTTCAGGGAAAATGTTATACTAGTAACTTTCATCTGATATCGTGGATATTATCTCTTTGGAAATTGGATTCGAAGGAAATTACTTTTGGATGTTAAAACGTATTCGATCTTTCAAAAAGGATCATCAGATTGAGGTTTCATGAAATAACAAAGAAAAGAGAACAACGATATTTCTTTTTATTGTTTTCGATCGGCAAATATCTTTAAATAGGATACCACTCGAGCGATACGAGCGACGAATTATCTTTTAACGATTATCGCGATAACGAGCTTCCACGTAATCAAGATCTTTGATAAGATCGAAGATTCGAAATTATTTCATTGTATCCCATACCGAGGGGATAACGATCAACGAAGATCCGAGATCTTAGGTAGGAGGTGGTAGCGTCTACCACTCTAGTGGAAAACGAGGTGGCATTGTGGATTGTATCTGGCCAATGCTCCAATCAAATACAATCGTTCCCAATTGTAAGTGGTCCATAGAAGCCATCCTCTTTCCGACCCTTTAGAATTTGGCACGTTGCAAGGAGATCGATATATGTATCTACGTGTTTCGAGGTCGGAACTTACTCCAAATACTCTAGTCACTGCTACAATTGGATATCGACGCGACTATGCCTGTATCTAATTATATACGATCATTATGGAAATATTATCGTGAATTCACTTTAATCGTTAAGCGGCCGTACGCAATTGTATAAGTTCGTGCGTAGTATTCAGTCAACTGAAATTCTACTCTCACCCTCAGGGCCTGGGGGCCCTTTTCTTCCATTCCTTTGGAGAGGGAGAAAGCTATGCGCGTGGCTTCTGCCTTGACGACCTAAACGATGATTATTATTATTCTTTCTGCCGGTGCTGCTGCTCCTGCCGTTGCTCCTGCCGTTGCTCCTGCCGTTGCTCCTGCCGCTGTTATGCGTAAAATGGAATTGATCCCTGAGGCGCGTATCATAAATCTTTGTCTCGAAATAAAACTCTACTGGATTGATTGCACGTTGGAGACGCGTGTACTACTTTTTTCCAGTTAGAAATATAAAATAAACGTACAGAAGGAAGGAATGTGAAGAAAATCCGTTTTAATTGAAAAATATAAAATGTCTAAGGTTCGATTTTTCTCGCTTTGGGAGTATGAAAAATCCTATCATTGGTGTATAATCCAAGGCCAGGAGATTATCGGTGCAGCATTAGAACAAAGGATTCGTTAGGTATGGCCATTAATCAGCCACGGGGACGATTTAATCGCTTCGCTCTCGATCGATCGACATTGCGCTCTCGAAGCGTAACACCTGATACTGAATTATTATTGGAATTGACTTTTCATGGTTTTTTGTATCATCGAAATAACAACTTTAGGAATTTTATTATCGTTCGTTTTTCGAGGCCTAGATTGGAAAGAATTTATTCAAAAAATGGAACTCTTTGATCGAAACTACTTCGATAGTTTTAGACGGAACCAGGTTTAATTACCGAATTTATAGCGGAGAACCAAGAGAGAGAGAGAGAGAGAGAGAGGAAGAGATTTCGTTAATTGATCGAATGTATGCCTTATGAAGACGAAACGTTGCATGGTATCGTCGTGGCTGGAACGTTGCCAACGATAAAGTAAAGACGCATTTCATGCTAGCGCAATAATACTAAATGCCTTCATAGAAGATGAATTGTAAATGAATTCGACTGTTTCCACGGTGAGAAGCTTCATTCAAAATTGGATTATTTGCAAAACTGACGACCTCGTTTGCGAGTTCTTTTCAAAAATTTTCACAATACAATTTTCTTTCATAAAAAAATCCAACGTCTTGGAAATTTCGCGAAACAATTGATAAGCTCAAGTTTTATTTAATTTTTATGCTAAAGTGTATGGATGCTGCATTTTTATCTCATTTCGAAAACCCAATGAGGAAAATTCAATCGTGATAAATCTTTTCGCGAGGAATCAGGAAAGAAATGTTATTGCGAAAGGCGTGTTCTGTCTCTCTCTCTCTCTCTCTCTCTCTCTCTCTCTCTCTCTCTCTCTGAGAGGTTCGAATACGATTTATTTGATTCCGTGCCAATTGGTACTCCGTTGCGGATACTAATCGACTTAACGTCCATTTCACTTTACCTCGAATGCGTAGCCCATTCCCAAGAACTTTTTTCTTCTTTATCAGGATGCGTAGAGCTTTTCAAACAATTCGATTTATTAACTTTATGTAACTTCGCTGTATTTAATCCGTAACGAGGGAGTACAAAGGATTGGAAATTTTGTATATTCGTAAAGATTATTGGTTATGTAAACGGAAAATATTCTAGCAGTTTAATTTTACGTTCGTTATTATTTCGATCAGTTTTCAATTATTTTCGATTTTCAATTATTTTATATAGGTTTCTACGGTACAGTGAACTTTCCGAAATTTTGGAAGAAAATAAAGAACATTTGGTAATGACGTTGCGATATTAATTATATTAATAGTTACATATTTTAAATTATATTAAAATCTATACGAGCTTTATCATAGACTATGTAGAATGAAATTAGAACAAGCTGACGTATTGTACTAATTCCGATGTTATTTCTTTAACCTTTCAGAATGACACGATGCAAGTGGTTTGGCAGTATCACGCGAAGGAACCCGCTTCAGTGGCTGGTGTTCTGCCTGGTCATGGTGCGGTAAGAGGATCTAGGCCATTGTATTTAGTTCAGAGAGATACACAGCCGAAACGTTCGTCTCACAATCAAGAGAGCGAGCCCATACTGAAGACCTGGGACGTATTGAATCACCAGGTGAGCTGTCCTTCGTTCATTTATACAAGAGACACTTATAGATAAGACATCGAAAGTAATGTATTCATTGATCGATCCGATTCCTACGTTCACTCAATTTCATTAATACGTTCTACGTGGAATCTGCGAACGGTATTGATAACGTACGTATGAAACACGTAAAATAAAGAGGACATTCTTTACGAAATTTTTGACGAGAAAAAAGGAAGAGGAAAAGAAGAAAAAAAAATTCGATAGAGAACGTTCTCATACAAATTCATCGGCTAAATTTCGCGAAAGGGCGAAAGAAAGACGATTAAGGAGTTTTAATTGGAGTTTGCCGGAGTGGATCGCGTTAAAATGGCGTATCAGTTCAGGGAGTTATTATACTGTATAAGGTCGATATTCGTTATATAGTCGCGAATACCACAATTATCCTTCAATACCCTATACAACGAAGCTCGCACTCATAAAGACAATTTAAGGGTGGATTTAATCCAAACTCGAGTTCTTCCGTATTTTTCTTCTCTTTTTCGTCTTAACCACTTATCGAACCATCGTCGGCGCGATACAACTTTAGCACGATTGATATTAAATGACACAGTCCTCGAACACTTCTTTTTAAACGATACCTTTTAGGATTCAGGCTTGAAAACAGAGAAATAATAAAGTGAGGTAAGTCGTGTGAGTAAGATTCTCAAGGCTCAAAATGAAAATTTAAACTGACTCGTGAAATTGTACGCAACGCAACGAATCGCTAAAATATTGCAGCTAATTTTATCAATTTTTATATTACCGTCTTTAAAAACGAGAGAGTAATTGAACTTTTTCATTTAAATATTAAATTTTCGTACGTCTATTTCACAGCAGTTAAATAATCCTACGACTTTATGCAGTATCATTGTTTCATTATTTTTGCGAAATTTTACCTCCATTCATTCCTTTATCATAAACTACGTTTATTCCTTCTGTCTATCACGATTTGAGTTTCAGATTTTTTTATACCTTCCTATTTAACAAAACTCTTTGTTTTAACAAAACTTTTATTTTATTATCATAAAACTTTCTCCTTCATATTTTACGAATATCATATACGAAAGTTTGTTATACTTACAATTTTATTCGCACAAACTCGAGTCTATGAAGATTTCAGTAGCTGCTTCAAGAAATATTTAAAAAAATAATTTCCAAGACGACTCGACGCAAAGTTTTGCTAATAAAATATAATTGACGAATACAATGTGATATTTTCTATTTAAAAATGTTTTCTATATCAGTAGATCGGTGAGAAAGGGAAAATACAGGTGTAAAAATCGTACAAAGAACGATCAGTTTTCTTTCGATCTTTGTTGCTTTTTTGCTTCTTCGGTATCGTTCTGTTTTTGTCACGTGCCCTAGAGGTTGCATCGAGACGCATGCTGCACACACGACTGCATTTTCTACTGTATCCACGAACACATGGATGTACTCCCTCGATGAGAGTGCGTGTGTGTGTGAGAGAGAGAGAGAGAGAAAGAAAGAAAAATCTCTCGTAGCGATGTGGAAGCAGCGGTCGCACGTGAGATGAATGTTCGAACGCGTTTAACGTTCCGAGTATACGAGTGGATTTTTATCCGATGCAAGCCACGAAGCATTGTGCGGCACGAATTTATGACGACATAAATCTTAACCGGGTCACATCCGGCAAAAACTATTCGTTCATTAGCGTCGTCGGGTCATAGATTATCGGAAGAAACGAGAGAGAGAGAGAGAGAGAGAGAGAGAGAGAGAGAGAGAGGAGGAGAGCTATCGTCGAAATCGAACAATGCTAATTCCGCTTAGCGATGCCATCGAAAGGCCGTTTATAGTTTATATCGAATTGAATTTAGGCCAACCGAGTGTGTTACTCCAAACGGCTAATTCACCAGTGAGATAATCGCCAATTCATAGGTAACTCGTGTTTCATCGAATAGAATTCATCGAATAGAATGAAAATATTCATGGATGAATGAGATTTCTAATAGCGAAAATAAATTTCCAACTGGACGGCTTTTAATTTGCTTAAGGAATCAAGGATCTTGCGTCTGATTTTAAAACGCGAAAATCTTTCTACCTTTACGTTTTTTGTAAAATCGTGAAATATTAAATCACCGAAATTTTGTTCTAATTATCTATGTACGTACCGAACTTGCTCGTTTTATTCGAGGGAAAGATAAAAAGGGACTACTTTTCATAGGCGAATCGTTTCGGCTTATCTTTGAAAGAAACTTTCCGAGGTCAGGGTGAGAAGCGTTGGTGCTATCAGATAACTCGATGTGGCGCGTTTCGCAAACGCATTTCCACACTGAAAACTCTCGAGCGTTGCGGTTTTAATTGTCTCGACGGAGCCATCTCTTCGAGCCAGTCGGATGACGTAGAAAGATAAAGTTGCCGGGAAGTTTATCTTCTCTTTTTCTTTCTTACGCGAATGCCTCTTGTTTCTTCTTTTATTCACCTTCTTCTTCTTCTTTTTCTTCTTCATTCAATACCACAACTGCTCTCGTCTTTCTCGCTCTCATAAAAGGAAGTAGCCGACCGGTCAGATAACTTTCGTATCGTACCGCAATGAATATGTATTTCCAGTGTACAGAGGATGACGAACAGAACGAGAACCAGAACGACGATTCCGTTTTCTTATACCGTTTTTAACTTGATACCAACATTCTTCTTCCCTTTTTTTCCACTCGATATTCAATTATGATAATTCATATTTATCCAATCTGCGCGCAGTACAATAAATATTTATCTGTTCATTGATCGATAATACATTTCTAAACAATTCTAAACATAGTAACGTCGTTGAAAGCGAATATATTATATATGTATATATATATATATGTGTGTGTGTGTGTGTTTATAAATCCTTACAATTTATAAATATGTCATGGTAAAAGGCTGATAGAAAGAAGATTACAAAGTAAATTTCGTATATATTCGTTTCGTTTTTCGACAGAAAGAACGTTCGAGGATCCTTTTCTCGGTAATCTTGACATCGATAATTTGACAGAGACGCGTGAGAAAATCCGTGCTGGCGTGTCTAAGCTTAAGGCGAAGAGTTGCGCGGATGTTACAAAAAATCGCAATTTTCTCCGTTGCGGAGGCGTCACCTCCGCGTTTGCCCTGCGGCTTATTTCGTCGCAGGATCTTCGACCGACCGAAAGAGAGAGAGAATCCTTGTTTTCTTATTTTTATCTCACATTCCGCTCGATACCGAGAATCGCTTCTCTTCGTAACCTCGTATAGATTGTATTTTAAGATAGGAATCTTTTCGATTCGTTTGGATTTAACGAAAAACGATTAGCTTCGAATTAATGTTGAAAGGAAGAGATTATCGGATAGCGAATACCAATTAATTATTCAGTGATAATAATGTTTATTTCTCAGTTGGAATCTGTCAAAAGTGAACACATGACGTTCCATAAGAAATAGACAGGGCACCAATATTTCAGAGAATCAGACAAGAAAGAAAATTGTCACGTTTAAATTTTAGCTATCCAACGCATTCGAAATGTTCGAAACGATTCTGGTATTGCCGATTTACCGCCTTCGACATTTTTTCTTTACCGTAACAAGAGACCATTCAATGGATTCCCACACGTTCTCACATAGATTAATGCTTATCATATCACATGGATTGCACGTTGAACAATTATCTTTATTATTAATGATTGTTTCACGATTTTTTGTTTCAGGTTATACTGCCAAGAGACAAGGATTCGTTACTTTGGTGTCGAATAATAAAAATGCCAAACATTAATCGCAAACACCATGTTGTTAAGGTAACTCTCTTACTTTTCTCTCTCTCTCTCTCTCTCTCTATATATATATATATATATATATATATATATATATATACTTTAACACATTTATGACGCCTTACGGGTGTTTCACGGAGAAGTAAAATACGTTAACCGAATATGAAATAGTTGAGAGAAATGGCGTAGAAACTACAGTATCGAGTTGTCTCTCTTTTGCACGTTTCCTGCAGGAGAGTCTCCACGGAAACATAAAGCTCGTACCGAGCGTGTATTGTTGTTGCGAACCTCTTTGTACGTTTGTGACAATCTTTACAAGTCAGAAGAGCGCCTCGTTTACTCTTGAAGAGAATAAGTAAAAGAACGAAGGTTACCGTTTACGATGAATTTTCAACGAGAAAGATGACTTCTATTTTGGTTCGATAAGACAAGGAAAGAGAAACATAGCAAGTTCTATGAAATAGAATCGTCTTTAAGTTATGATTCATATTGGGAAGACAAGATTTATTTATCTACGAAAAAACGCGACGGTTAATTGTCTAAAAATTAATTTAATAGTTTTGCTTTATCGTGCGTCGAACCGCGTTCGAAGGACGTTTTTAAAGCAGGCGATGCGAGCCCGAATGTTCGTAATAAACGTGGCAATAATAAGGGGAATGATCGTAAAGCTCATAATACGCTTACCGAGCGCTTTATAACGTCCCCGGTGATCTCTCTTGCGTTACCGAAATCATTAATTTCTAACTATATCGCCATTTGACGTTTTCCAAATGAACGGCCAAAATTTATCAATCCTAAATGTCCTTTCTCCCTTCTATTAAATCATGCGTTCGCATCATGATACATGTGGCCAAGTGATTCAAAGATCTCTGAAGTGAACAAAAAAAAAAAAGGAAGTTACAAAAGAAACAAGTTATCCCGAAATATCTGTAAGTTTCTTTTTGAAGTTTTATCGATTAACCGCGAGAGAGAAAGCCATTGTTATATTTATTTTTATATCTTTCCTTTCACGACTCGCGATACCTCGAACAGATTCCCCTGGGTTTCTAGGGAATAGAGAGTGGTGCAGCAATATACTCGTAGTTGACCTAACGCCAGTCAGCTAGGATAGCACCTGAATCTCGAACTCGATCGAACGTGACCTAACTATGCGATGCGATGCGATTGCATTGTGTTCCATCCTTCCACGGAGAAACGAGGAGAGACGATTAGCGTTAACTCTAGCGATAACTCTAGTGTTTAAAGTCGAACCTTCAACGTAGAAGCACTTAATTTACTATGCATGAAAAAAGAAAGACGCTAAAAAGAATTTAAATCGTATAAATCAATTAATTGAAATGATATATTTCTTTAATCGTCGTTGCACCGTTCAATTATTATATAATCTTGCGTACATTTTTAAATTGTAGTACGAGCCGGTCATCGAACCCGGGAAAAACACGTACTTGCACCATATGACTCTGTACGAGTGTCCTATTAATAATCCTCAGCTCGAAGAGGCCTCGAAAACAACTGGCAGTACTTGTTATAAAGACGACAATGCAACGCAATGTAACACGATCGCTGCTACATGGAGCTTGGGATCCGAGGTACGTTAAAATTTTATTAAAATATCTCGTAGAAATGATCTTAGATTATTATAAATCATTTGTAAGATTTGAGGAGAATGTCATTTGAAGGAACGAAATAGGCGTATCTGGGACGTTGATAAAGAAACAAACATTACGGTGTCGAACGTTATAGGGAGCAATTGACAATTCGGAAGCGAGAGCACAGCGCGTATATCGATTTTCATCTATAGTCCACCGCAAAACCATATCTCGTGGTCATGCGAGAATGGTAACGCGAGTATCCTGCGAAGACGCAACAAATAGCGAAGATCTCACGAACGAACGAAATTTCGATCTCATTATCTCCCTTTTTCTCGCGATATCACGCATTCGATTTTTCCTCGAACCTACGTTCCGTGAAGATTGAGCGCACTCGGTGCTATATCATTCTAAAACTTCAAGCTTTTCGTATTTTTCCGAAACGGATGGGTCGAAAAATTGCATCGTGCGATCGTCTACTTTATGATCAACTTTGCAGACTTTATACTTAAAAGAGACATATTATATACGCTTGGAGCAATAAGATTAAGATCATTTATGATCCCCGAAAATCGAGTAACAGAAAACTATGAAAATGTTTCAAAGGTGCACGTGAGTCACCCATTAAAATTCATAGTCTTCGGGAAGGAATAAAAAGGAGAACGTTGTAAGGGTCTAATAGGAACGTCTAAATTTCTTTTTGCTTCGGGAAGAACAAAAGTTTGCATAATTGCTCTCTATTCTTTTCGTTGGCAGGGCTTTAATTATCCGCCCGAGGCTGGCTATGCTTTGGATCCTGACAACGGTTCGCGTTACTACATGCTCGAAACTCAATACATCAATCCTCAGCAATTAGTAAACGACAACTTGGTAGTCAGTGACAGCTCGGGATTGAGATTGTATTACACCGATCAACTGAGACTTCACGATGCCGGTATTTTGAGCATAGGCATTGATCCTAATTGGAGACACATTATACCACCTGGACAGCCCGAAGTAGTCTCCGAAGGTCACTGCATAGCCGAGTGTACCGGACAAACTATACCTAATAGCGGGATAAACATGTTCGCGGTAATTATGCATACTCATCAGCTAGGAAGGAAAATCAGATTCAGACAGATTCGTGCTGGGGAGGAACTTCCTCCGATCGCATCGGATACCAACTACGATCCAACATATCAAGAGTATCGCAAGCTTCAACGTCCCGTTAAAGTTTATCCGGTAAGTATGCGCGTTGTTGATATTACTTCAAATTCGTTAAATTTTTACTATCCGCATATATTATTATTATTATTATTATCATCACGAGGGCAGTTTTCACTTTCCATTGTTCTCAACGATCGCGATCTTTTAATTTGATACCTTTTGACCGACCACCTGTAGAGGAGAAGATAAAACGTATGTTAGGCCGAAGGAATAAAAGTTAAAAAGAAGCAGAGTTTTTCGTTGAGAAAAATGGAAGAGTATGAAAAAGTAGTTGCGGTTGGATCGACAGATGGAAGAACGTTCTTGGTAGGAAGCTGCTTAGATATATCGTTTGATCGTTTTACAGGGCGACCACTTAGTCGCGGAATGCACGTACTCGTCCGAGTCCCGTTCAACTATTACGCTCGGAGGTTTGATGACGAGACAAGAAACTTGCCTGGTATCCGCTCTTTATTATCCTCGGATCGAACTATCGATCTGCTACTCTTTGCCATCTTTGCCGACCGTCTTGCAAAGCCTCGGCGTCCAGAAAGTCATCCAGTAAGTTCATTGTGACATCATTTTTCTATCTTTCCTCATTTTATCCCATCCAAACGATGTTACTTCTTTTATTTCGTAAGCGTCGCTTTGGTAATTACAAATCTACTTAAAAAATTGTCGCTCGAGTTGACACGAAGAAGAAATTCGTAGTTCGATGATCTCACGAGCTCGTTCAAAATCGGTAGAGTCGTCGAATTGGCCGAAACTGCTTGATGATAAATTGGCGCGACACACACTAGTCAGCGCTATTACGAGAGGTTTGTACGAGTCCTATGTAAACGGACGAGACGATTGCCAGCTTTTACTCTCTCCCTCCCACCCTCCCACTCCTCTTTGATCGGTTTAAATTGGTCATTAGGGATCAACGCGTCCCTTAAACGCACGCGAAGAACGCACGAGCACGCTTTAGTTTCAATCGGGTTACGTAACGTACCGAACATGCTTACAGACGATATTTCCACGAATAACGTTGTGAATCATGTCGCGTATATGTCTACGCATGAACTTTACGTATTTTATCTTTCTTTCTTCGAAGAAATATCGAATTTAGTTTACGTCAGTAATAGCGTCCAAAAAAGGAGAACGAATGAGTATACTTCGTTAAAATTCAATCACAATCGTTAAATGTACTTCTATAATACATTATTCGAGTCTTCCCGAATCGAAAGCCGTCGGCATAATATTGACTAGTGATAAAAAAAGAGGTAACGTGACAAAATTTTCCTTCAATTCTTTTTTTCAGAGATTCGACTTTAGTGAAAATCCAGGAACCTAAGAGCCTTTCCGGGATGACCTTGGAGGATCGTCTTATAAGTTACGACTGGGAGACGAGTTTCCAAAGCTTCCAAGAAGCTACCAGGGTTGGTACGTTCATGCCACTGTGTTGGACCAACAAGGGCGTCCTACAGGGAACGGAATCGCTGGTAGCGCACTATCCGCGAATTCTCTACTCCTACGAGGAGTCCAATTTAGCTTGCTCGGACATGGGCTATCCCATGGACGCTGAAAGCGACGAAGCAAACGCGGTCGAACGTGGACAGTTGGTACGAAGCAAGGTATCGAGAAGCAGCGAAGGACCAACCGCCGCAAGTTCCCCTTCGATTTCTGGCCCATACTCCTTGCCACTGATCCTTGGCACGACCCTATTAATAGGACTCGCGGCTGGACTTAGGTGAACTATCCTGATCGGAATCCGCGCGATCGTTCCAAATTCGAAGAGGCACTTTCGAGGATCCGCGGTGTGAGAAACAAAGAAAGATGAAACAAGAGGTAGTAGACGCGAGCTAAGGGCGAGGGCGGAATAAAACGAAGGAGAGGCTTCTTTCGCCTTTGTCTCTCGCTCTTGGATCTTCGATCGGGCTCTCTCAGAGACCAGGGTCTGCTCCGTTCGATACCGTTTCCGTTTCTCACCCTTCCTATCTCTTGTGGATCGAGCTAGTTGCGGATCATCGTGGATCATCGTGAGATCGCGCGGCCCGTGAGTACGTGCCACGAGTCCTTTTGGCACTTGTCGCTTAAACTTAACGCGACACGTTAAGAACATTTCTTCTCGACATTTATCCTTGACGAATGAGAAACGGCTCGGGCTTTCATATATTTCGGGGAATAATTTGTCAAACTATCTTTCTTTTCGAGCTATTATTCGTCGCGAAGAAAGTGCCCATGATTTATCTTGTTTCTATTTACTTACTCAAAGTTTCCCCTCATGAATCGAAGCTCGAGTCGATAAAGAAGATTTTAATATCGCACGGATCTCGTTACGATCGCGTTTTTTTAACCATTATTATAGATTTACGTTCCTGCGACGTTATCGCGTGCAATTTCACGTGAAAGAATCGAATGCCTTTCGGCCTTGAAAGAGACGGATGTTGGAAAGAATCAAGAAAAATTCTCCATGAATATCCGATATTTTCATAGCGCTTTAGTTTTCTATTCCGAGGAGACGAGATAAACGTCGATAAAATTTAAGAATCTCTCATTGAAGAAGACCCTGAGAAATGGAGAAAAAGAAATCAATGATAACATTTATTTTTCTGTTTTCTTTCTTTCTTTTTTTCTTTTCTTTTTTTTTTCCACCGTAAAACGCGTCGATAATAGAGAAAAAACCGTTCGTTTTATCCTACTCGAGGAAATTTCTGAGATAGTCACTTTGCAGTTCGTTGCATAACGCATGCAGAAATAGCGTACACTTCCCTATTCCAGATCCTTCTTCGTCGTACCTTGCGTAATGTCTCGATCGAAGAAAATCAAGGACGGGCTAACGTTCCTAAAAACGCGCCGATATAATTTCCGAGTTTTTTTATACGAGCAAGAAAATTCGTCGAAAAATATTTCGAATCGAATCAAGTTTTCTTAAAAAAGAGTTCTCTCTCTTTACGCAAACGTAAACATTTTGATTTGCCTCCTCTTTGAAATATCTATCTCTTCCTCTTTCTTGCTTATTGAACGTGAATTTTTTTTTAATTGAAATTTCGATCGACGATGCATAAAGTTTCCTCAAAACGATCCCGTAAACGTTGAGAAAGACAAATTTACATCGTAAAAGCTTCAACATTTGATACGACCACGACGATGCGAATTTATTCGATCTCAGTCGAAAAGGCCGAAAGGTATTCTACGCGTAAAGAGATCCACCGTAGACTCTCTTAAATTCGTTTCCTTTTTATTAACTTCTTTGGAAGAAGTATCGAGATAAAGATTATTGTTGACTGTTTATTTACCGATTCGGAAGTCGAACGAAATATCTCTCTATCTCTTATTAATATGAGAACGCAGCTTTTTATTCGGTAGATCTACTTTTCGTAGGCTCACCTCGTAAACGTTGCGAATCTCTCGCCATTTACGTTTCTCCCCGATTCGTTCGACTTCCGACTCACGATTGTATATTTCGTTAATTAGGCTACGTTGCAAATGAGTTTTTACAAGGTCGTATAAACATTGGTTGATTTGCACACATGAACACATAAATACACTCACGTAAACACATAGACACACGACGCAGGGCGATGTTTTCTACTTTGTAAGCTCTTTCGTGTATCTCGTTATACATTACTTTTTGTTAACTCTTGTGTTACTTAACCAACGTTTATATACGGACATATACACGAACGGATATATGCATATAAATATATAGATATATATAAACAAATATATATATATATATACACATATATATATATATATGTATATATATATATATATATATATATATATAAATACAAATAAGACGATTATCTATTCGACGACTCTATGTAACATTCTGTACAGTTTATTAATTATATGTAATATTGTTAAAAGCGCTTTCCACGTTCGACGTGTCGAACGAACGAATTATTATTTATTTCTTATTTAATTGTAAAAAGTGAAGAAAAGAAGGGGAAGAAGAGGTTATCACGGATTTGCGATGTTTGACAATTATTGAATTGCCATTAATAACACATAAACACACGCGTCAACACAATCCACAAATACTCTTTGCGAATGTATTCGTACCTAAAAAAGGAAGCGTGTACCTTTTCCATCCGTTTACCATCCCTTACGTCTTTCAATTTTATCCGAATTTCTAGCTCACGCTTACCCTTTGTAAGCGAATTCGTGACGCATATCTGAAAATTAATTTTTAACATACTCGATGCGTCAACTATTCGTCCACCCGATGTATTTCGATCTATTAAATTAGACAAAGCAAAGGAATTTTGGTTACTCGTTCGTCGGTAGGATGAGATTAAATGGAAGTAATAACGAATATAATTATGACGATTTCTTTGCAAAAAAAATATTTTCTTGCGTTTTGGATTCGTTTAAAAAAGACAAAAGAGTTGTCCGGAATCATTTTTAATCATAATAAGAAAGTATCTACATACTTTTGGGTAGAGTATAATCACTCTAAATAGTAATAATTACACATAAATCCATGAGAAAGACTAAGTTTCGAAACTGCCAAGAAATATCCTAAAGCACGAAAATTGAACAAAGGTACTACTAAGAGTAAAAGATTTTATACAGATTCATTGATACTAAGTGAACATGAATCGAACCAAACGATGGAGCTCGATTTAGCGAAAACGGAGAAAAGAAAAAAACAATAATTACATTGATTTATCCTCTTTGCTTTCAATCCTTGCTCATGCACTTGAAAAAAAAATTTAGGATGCTAATTAATCGAACTAGATCGATATGATACACATAGCGAGACGTTTTGCAATTTAATACCACGATTATTCGTAAATGTCATAGGAAAATCTATGTACGTAGTAGATGTACTACTTTTAGGGCAATCATGTGGGTGTCTCTATCTTTCTCTCTCTCTCTCTCTCTCTCTCTCTCCCTCTCCCCCCTTATCTCTCTATTTCTATCCCTATCTTTTTTCTCCATCTTTCCATTGCGATAGCACTTATCGAGACGTTGCTGGAAGAAGAACTTTCTTTGTTTTTTTCTTATAACTAAAAACGTTAATTATCAACAAAGCAAATATTTTTATCGCTCTAAATGACAATGAGATAAAGAAAACCGATCTATACCTATAAATCGATCGAATCTACTATTCTACGTTTAATCGATTTTCATCTCTTATTATTTCAATTACTAATCTGCGTGCAGCACGAAGAAAAATCGAATTTCTCGAGCACCAGCTCGTTCGAATTTAGTGCTACGATCTTTAACAAAAGGAAGGACTGCGTTAAGATGATTCCTCGGCTCGAGGAGATAAGCATTACGATAAGCTGCCGGTGATATGATCAGAACAATCAAGAAAAGTTTAAGCTGGAAATAATTACGATAATTAGGCGAATCTCTAGAGAAGGATATTTATGTATTTATACTCGAATCATCCTTGCATCGTGTGTATGTTTAGCTCGTTCTTCGTCATGGTTTCCGCCATTTATCGCGATCTCGCATAAACGCTCATAATTGCGAGAACACTGGATTCGGAGGAAGATAAGATCGTAAGTGAAAATTTCAATACGTTGTTTATAGAAATAAATTAATCGTTGAACTTTAAAGTCCAGAAATCGATAGATGGAAATGATTATTAGAGAGTCGATCGATTGGTACTCTTAAATTTAATATTCCTTCGTTCGGATCGAAAAGTATGCATGCTCAACTATCAGATGTTCTAGCGAGAACGCGATGAGCGAAAGAAATCTTTAAAAATTGTATGTACTGTATGTAGGACGATGTAGCTCTTATCACACAGAATGCTATCGACGCCTATTAGTGTGTTATGGATAATAAAAATTATGCAAAAAAAAAAGAAAATAAAAAAAAAAAGAAACGAAGAAACTAATGTATCTCGGACGAGGAAACATTTCTTTTATGCGCGAATGACATCAAGTAAGGATAACGGAGTGAATAGCATGTGCGCGTGTATATAGGTACCCTGTATATAGTTTTAGACTTAAATAATAACGTCCGAAAATTCCAAAATAGGCGAGCCCCTTATCCTTTACACACATAACACAGCCGCATACATAAACACATTGATACACATTCGACTCTAATTCCGATTGAATAGCTAAATATAGATATCTTGTATCTTTATAATTTACGTTAGTATATACTAATATATAGATAAATATATACACACACACACACACACACACAGAGAGAGATACATAAGTGTGCGCTCGCGTGGATGTGTGTACACTGTACATATACGTATGAGTATACGTACGTCTTCGTACGTTTAATATACCTATGTATTGTATTTGACACACCGATCATGAATACACTCACGCATACACAACACTCATACAACCCCTGAGAGAAGCCAATCTTCTCCTTATATTGCTCTTACAATTAGATTTATACCTTACCCATAATAAACACTTAATATTGACGACATCTAAAACGCTACACTATCATCTACTCTGTAACACACAAATTGTATTATATTTTATATATATATACATATATATATATATATATATATAAATATGTAAATGTTTTTCTATAACAATAGCCTTTCGATTTTTATTTTTCTCCTTTGTTGAGAAAGAACAAACTCTCATACTCTTAATCCTCTTGATAGTTGCGTACTTATTTATACGATGGAATTGTTGAAAGGTACATTACGTTTCTTTCAAAAATTTCAGCAGGTAAGTGGTATTTTAAAATTTTGTATCGTCCATCTTGAAAAAGGTTTTTCAAAGTGCAAACTACGCACAAGCGTAAAGCATATTGTAAATCTTCTTCACGTATTAAATATGAAAATCATAAATGACGGCGCCTTTGATGAACACTTTCGGATATGCATCGCGAGTTTTACGGTGCAGAGTAATATACATTTGCATATACATTGCTTACCGTAACCGTGCACATATTTTTTCTCGTTTCCTTCAAAGAACCGAACGCCCAACAACCCAATTGTTTTTCTTTAGTTGTTTAACAAGAATGTGATGGTAAATTTTAAGGCTATTTTTCTCGTTTTCAATATGCGTTGCTAGGATAGATCGCAATCTATCTACTAGGCAATTATAAATTTATGCAATTAACACGAAAGACGAGGTTATTCATCGAAAGTGCATTATCGAAGGTGATACAACTAATCACACACGTGTATGGATTAAACTGCAGGAGCTTAAAACAGTGGGTTCAGCTGTTGCTGACAGTTTGAATTACCGCACATTCTAGCCGTTAGATTATATCATGGATTTAACAGAACATCTAAGTTCAAGTCCATTAACGGCCAAGTTTTCACTGAGTTTGCTAATACCATGTGTGTATCTATAAACTGTCTAATCAAACTTTCATACTAATAACAACGATAGTAAGGTGTTCATTACTTTATCGGTCCATACTAGTATTAATTCGAAAGAATTCCTTTGACTCGTAGAAATTCTAAAAAAGTTCTTTGAAGTTTTATTAATTATTTATTTTATTAGTATTTGATATATTTGAATCGTAGACTTGAGCCATACGCAAAAATGTTGCTCGATGAAAGTGCTCCAGGTAGCTCGTTCTTTCTTTCTATATCTCTCGTTCGGGGAGATACACACGGACCATTTGCGTAGCAGCAATTCCCAAGCGCGGAGGTGCAACTAATCAGACCACCTTCGCGTCCAGGTAGCAATAAATATCTGCAGGGCGAAACGGTCGGAACGCCTTCAATGAGAACGCGATTGTATTTCAGGCTCCACTCGGCGGCGGACCGTTGATTGAAATTTATGTTCGATGGGACCGCGCCAATTCTAGCTCTCTCTCTCTCTCTCTCGAGTTCGCTCCTCTGCATCGCGATACCCGTCGTTACTCGCCCGTAGATTTCGGTTGTTTCTCCAATACACCCACGAGATCGTGGCTACTAAACTTCCTGGGGTTCAACGTCGATATACCCGTCGAGGTACCGTGACGTTCACCAGGCACGAACTCCCCTGCGAGAGAGAGAGAGAGAGAGAGAGAGAGAGAGAGAGAGAGAGAGAGAGAGAAAGAGTCAGCCTTTCTACCAGTTCGTGTGTTTGTACGCGGTTATCGTTCATGCGTGTGTATGTGTGTGTGTGCGTGTAATCGTGTCTACAGCGTGGGTGTATGGGTAGCCGACGATTCGATCTCCAAACTCGAAATAATTTCGTCGGCTCGTTACCCTCCTGTCCTCCAACTCCATTCTCTCTCTTTCTCTCCCTCTCTCCCTCTCTTCGTACAGTGTAAATAAATTTGCAAGGAGGATTCTTGAGAAGAGGGATGTAAATTTTGAGGACGTTCGCAGCAAAATTATCTGCAAAATTATCATGGGACTTGATTTTGATAGTGATACTTGACAATTTCTTTATCCCTTTACTTCTTTATATGCATCGATTATACAAACGAATTATGAAGAATCGTGTGAAATTGTTCTTTATTCGATTTACTACCTTCGCTTTTGCTACTGATTCAAGTTCCAATTTTGTTTCCTTATTTTTTCTTCTATAAAATCTTCTCGACTACGTTTTTTGATTTGTTTTCTCGTACAGGTAATTTTTTTCACGTTAACGACTTTCCATTTCACAACGAAGAAGCGAAATAACAAATCTGCACTACGGTTTTATGACGCTCCAGAGAATAGCTAGAGGATTAGAGTGCAAAGAGATAAAGAAAGACAGAGAAAAAGGTAGAATGAAATATCAAAAAGAGGGAAGGAAATAGTCATAAAACGATAGGTAAAGGCAAATTTTTCGATCGTCTGTAATAAGAAATAAATAAAAATATTTCGAAGGAATAAAGAAAAAGGAAATTTTTTTAAAGGTATAATCATTTATAAAACGTATCTAGATTCGTCAAATGCATTCGATTCTTAGTCGGAATAAATATACTCGGAATTTGTGCAACCACTTATCAAATATACTCGGAATTTGTGCAACCACTTATCAAATATATTTCAAATTAAATTCCTCTTCAATTTATACATTTTTCTGGATATTTCGGAAACAATATTTTGACCTATTAATTAAAAGAATAATAGTCGCTTTCATTTAAATTATCTTTCCTTCTCATGTAACAGATTAACATGATATTTTTATATTTAATCTTGGTTTTTTCCATACGATAGCAAAACCTGTTTCTTTTCTCATCGAAACAGGACGACGATTCGAAGAAAGGGAAAAAGAGAAACGTATGTACGGAGAGAGCACCGAAGAGAGAAAAGAGACAAAAGTCTCTTTTAAATTGCGATAAATCGTCCGTTGACCCGGAATGTTGCGTTCGTTCGCGTGAAAAAAGCATCGTGAAAAGCGAGGACTTACGACGAGCCACATAATTCCATTCGTGAATAAAAATCGCGTTCAAAGCACGGACATGCTGGACGGCATAGAAAATGTTTGACGTTTTTAGAAATGAAATATGAAAGAGGAGAGAGAGAGAGAGAGGGAGAGAGAGCATTGATTACGAACCATGAAAATTTATTAGCATTGAATGTATTCAGCAGCGTCATGTTACTGTAAATTAACAACAAATAGAGAAACGAAATGACCAACTTTTAATTTTTTTGGTCTCTTTTCCCCTTTTGCAACTGCGTATAGTGCATACGTATAAAAAGTTACGTTCCATTTCTCTCGCACTCACGGTACATTTTGTTTCGTCGTATCTGCCTATTCGGCTATGAATTAAAACATAAATTTCAATCAACCAGAGCGAAGGCATTTACGTGCTTTAGCTCGTTCACCCGGACTCGAACCGAACCTCTCGTTTTCTCCCATTCGCGTATAAACCACATGGACATGTCGCCGCTCGCACCTAAGTTCGTGTATGTTTGGCAATTGTTTAAAGAGCGAACTAACCGAACGGAAATTGCTACATTTCAAACAGACTTTTTATAACAATTACTTTCGTCGTCAATTTTCACATTCCTTGTTCCGCCACTCGCGACGAGAATATTTTAGTCCCGTACTTATTTTTCTACATTATAAAAAGAAACAGATGTGTATAAGAACGAATTAATACGTATTGTTCGGTTTTCGATTCTATTAGAGATAGCGACGATTTTAATTGATAGAAAAAAAAAAAAAAAAAGAAAAAGAAAAAAAAACACGCACAAAGAGAAATAATAATTTCACGCTCTTTCATCATCGACGATCGTTCGCTAATTATTTCACTGCGCGCGTCGAGTTGGCTCAATGCGTCCCGCTCGCTGATTATCTTTAATCAATAGCTAGTTCACGATCACTTGTAATAAGCTGATTATTCTCTCGCCTGTAACATAAAACCATTAGGGATTAACGAGTCTCCTTCAACGTTTGTTCCAACGTGTCGATCCTGTCGATTCTGTCGATTCTGTCGATTCACTTATTCTTCTCCACCATTCGCACGAGCAAAGAAAAAACCGTCCGTCTGTCTTGATTGTAAACGCTCCCATAATTTGTCCATAGACTGTTCTTTAAATATTTTAATTCAGGATGATTTAATATAGAACATTGATAATAATAGCGTCGGTGGTAGCCAACGGTGCAAAAGAACGAAATTTCGAATACGATTCACTTTGGATAATTTCAAAACTCAATTCTCACCTCGTCATAATGCTAATCGCAGCATATACCTTAAACTTGCATATGTTGCTCGAAAGAGTAATGAGCCCTCCTTTTTTTTCACCTTTGGCAAACTACATGCGTTCCGCTTTCGAAATCGGATATAAGCCCTTTCCCTTATAGAATAATAATCCTCTTCCCTTTCTTCAAATTTAAAAATAAATTCGCAGTGGAAGAAAACTCGGTCGTCGCAAATTCATTTTCAGTACGCTTCTCTGTGAACGAGGTTGGGGCTCGGGGCTAACGTTAACGTGAGAAGAAACATTCAGCCGGTGAAATAAAGAATACGAAAGAAAGAGAATATAGTTGAGCGTAGCTAGAACGGTGTGAATTTTAAAAGAAGAGCTTTTAAGAGCTACCCAGCGACTTTTACCTGTTCCAGTTACGGTTGAACTTCTCTTACGTAGACGAGCCATCTTTTTTCACTCTTCAACCTCTATGGATCGTTTCAACGTCCAATGACATACATAGTCCAATTATTACGATTATTATTCCGTTTGATAAGTAAGCGGAACTTTTGTGTGTGTGTGTGTGTGTGTGTGTTCTTTTCTTTTTGCTTATGCAATCAAGGCGTCAAAATGATATTTACCCCAGCTTGCCTGTTTGTCTGTTTTTTTATTATGTTCCTCCATGTACACATATCGCAGAAAAAGGAAACAAATAAAAGACAACGGCACGTACGCTCGCGTGCATATACGCTGAGACACGCAGAAAATGTTCCCCTTTCATCAAGGTCCAGAATCAAAGCGAACTTTGTTCTGCAAGTTTCATGGTGTGCGACTTCGTAAGCTGCACGAAAACGTAACGTTACCTGGCCGTAATTCGAGCTTTGGCTGGACGAAAAAGTAAAACGCAGGTAACGGAGGCCACGGAGAGGATTCAATCAACTTTCATTGTTCGAAAGTGCTGTTCGCAACAGCAACGATTCTGCCATGGTAATCTGACGGCAATCGAAATGTTACCGGGATCTAGGACCAACTAACACAGAGAAAATTCAAAGTCGACAGAAGGATCAAAGCGATTCTTTCGAGAAGAAATTTCATAAAAGCACAAATCAAATTTATATGAAAGAAATTTATATGAAAGGTCTAATGCAAGTATATTATTTTACAGAAGATTTTTACCTCTTATAATATCGGAGATCTTCGAAATGAAAATTTTTATGAACGACATAGATACGGTATGTATGTATTTGCTTATAATGATATAAGTTTTGCATAAGAGTTCCCTTTACAAATATAGCTCGGCGTTAAGGGAAAATGTAAAGAGGTCTCTTTCCTATACCATCATTCGAGAACTAGCACCATCAGTGAATCTTCCGTGCAAGGCCGACGCTCGACTTGATCGCACACTGTTCTTTCGACGTGAGTTACATTGACTGCGCCGCACATTAATTACCATTAGAGAGGATTGCTCTAATTCCACTTCACTCTTCCCACCGTACCTATCCCTGTCTTCTTCTACCATCCTTCCCTTTCTAGCCCTCTTTACCAGCAGCCTGTCCTACTTCCTCTCGCTTGTGCGTACGACCTCTCTCACCATCTCTCTTCTCTTTCTCTTCCTCTCGATCTTTCTTCCCTTCCATGAGAGAACCGGTGCTCCACGCTCTCTGGGAAAATTGCCACAGGAGGAAACTGTGCGGGATCGAGCTTGGCCCTGAGTAAATTTATTACGGTCACTTTGTTCGCTGACTTTCGGAGTTACTTTTTTCTCTTTTTCTCCTCCTCCTTCTCCTCCTCCTCATTCTTCTTCTTCTTCTTCTTTGTCTTCCTTTTCGTCTTCGTCTTTTCATGTTTCTTTTTTCGCGAGACAGTTGTCATGATCGGCATCGAATTTTTAATAGCAAAGTGTAATTCATTCTCTTTAACGAGATTTTTATTATTTTACCTTACGATCCACGACGATGTAAGGATAAAACTTTTATGAAAATCGCACGTTCCATTTTAATTTTCTTTTCGACAACCTACTGATCGTTTGGTAGTTGCTCGCCAAATTTCATCCTCGACCTTTCAAAAATAACGCAAGTGGAAACGCGAAAGGAGAGAGAGAGAGAGAGAGAGAGAGAGAGAGAGAGAGAGAGAGAGAGAGAGAGAGAAGAACGGAGAACGATCTCTTCAAAACTTCACTCTTAAAACATCTTTTCTCTCCGCCGAAGAAAAGCCGTTCTAACCTCGGTTTTAGAATTTCTCACTCCATTCTCGATTCCCTTGGAAGAAAGGAAAAAAGAAAAAAAAGAAAAAGCGAAAGCAGTGGCGTATTTTCTGAAAGCACCTCGACTTGAATCACTGTTCTCGAAGGCAAAACTTAGGTTTAATGAAATGGTACGAGAGCGCTATTGCTTTTCAAACGATTTTCTATTACGGAGCTAGTTCGTAATAATTTTTTCTTGCCCATGAAAGTCTCTCTTCCATTCTCCCATCTTCTGTTTTCCCTTCCAGTAAAAATGGACTTTTTTGCCTGAATATATTTCAAGTACGTTTCAAGTTTTTCGTCATCGCGAACGACACGAAGATGCGAACGTGTAATTCACTCGCATAGTCATCTTAACCTTTCAGACCGAGAGACAAGAGGGTGTAAGTAAACCGCGTGCTCGTTCTCACTGTGCACAACGATGTCGGCTTCAAGTCGGAATATACCGAGACGTTATTAAATGTACGAACCTTGGTAAACCCCCTTTGGCGAGACAAAGAACCAAGCAGATGGTAGGTAATAAGTAGAGATATAACCTTTGGTAATTATCGTTGGAACGAACAGCCTAAGTGATCTCGTACGCATATTATCATACATATATGCGGTAAATACGTGCTTGGACAAAGAATCGACGTTCGAGAATTATTCGACTATTCCCCTATCGAAAGATGTTATAAACTTATTTCTTTTTCGACATTAAATTAAACGTTTCAATATATTTTCAAGATGACTGTATTATCAGCTTCTTTTTTGATCTTTTTTCTTCCGCGCAAAAAGACGCTGGAGAAAGGAAGAAATATGGATGATGCGGGAAAGAGAAAGAAAAAAGTTTCGAGTTCTTGGACTCGGAAAGTTTCTAACTTACTATCCGAAGGTACGTTACGTTAACATAGCCAGACTCTACGAGTCTGAAAGACCCAAGACTCCGTGGCTCGCAATCATTTTCTCAAGAAAAGATAATATTCTTATCTAGAGTACGGCCGATTGCAAGTAAACAGCCGATTGCAATTCGTCACTAGCGTAGTGCTCTCAGCTTTTATCCGGAACCAATTCTGTCTCGCGTTTCTACTAATTTATATGTACAGAAATGCTATCGGAAAAAGTTGCGTCTTGAAAGAAGATTTATTTTTAGTTTCTGAAAAGAAATTCTATCTTTAGAAATAAATTTTTCCTAGACTAATATAAAAGTAATCTCGATCATCGACGTATCAATTTATTGGGATTTAAAATGCAGGATGGAACGATATTCAAATTCCGGATTACGGTTTAGAAAAGAAGGAACATTTTTGAACTGACCTGAGCTCATACATAATTCCTTCATAAAATGAGATTATTCGGATGGCAAATTTCTCTTCTCTCTCTCTTTCCTACCAACATTCTCAATTCCTTGATTCTTATCCTCAAAGACAAAGACACGACAGCCGTTATTAATCGTCGTTCTTCGGGCTGCGAGCAAATTGCAGTAATTTTCGCAATATTCCAGTATTTTTACCAGGTTGCGAATATTATCCGTGATGAGCTTTGACGTATTGTCAAAGACTGTAACGGATGTTCCTATCTCAACGACAAATTTACAACTATCAACTATGTAATCACGAGCGACGACATATATGCCAAGGCGTACGTGAAATGTTGCGTTTCTCCTACGATCGATGAATCGATGATCCTTGCTGTTTTTTTTCTGACAGCTGTTAATAATGGCTCGTGCAAAGGATCAAAAATATTTCTTTTCGTTCTATCAATGACTTTTACAATGGTTTAAAATAATGGAGATGATTAGAGAAAAGAAATGAACTAGTACGATTCGATGAATGTCAAATCAGAGGCAATAGTAGCTCGTCTCCATATAAGTTAGAGAAGAAATTTTTTGCTTAAATAGCGCATGTCGACATTACTCCAATCTTAAGTTAACTTTCGAGATTAATAGCATCGAGTTTTCGTAGTTTTCTAGAGGGCAACACTAGCGCGTTCGATCTCGTTGGAACTTGAGCAATTCATTAACAACGACGAATTCATAATCCTTGTCGATTGCGGAACGAGCGAGTTCGCGCTTATCGTACGATTGAACTAAGAGAGAGAGAGAGAGAGGAAACGACTGCGAGCGGAAGTGACCTCGGTGAATGGGTTGTTAGTGGCAGATTACCCCCAACGCCTTACAATCAGAGCGCCTCTTTGAAACATACGCTCAAGCCTAGCCTATAAGCTATCGACTTGCATGCCAACTAGTAAACTAGTTATCTTCACTTCAGATATTACGACCAACGCCATGATTAATAGCCGATTCAGCGATCTCAAAATCCATTTCCTACCGAGCAATGCCGACTCGTTTCGCTCTTCGTCGTAATAGGACGAACGTAAAACTAGTGAAAAGGATCTTATTAATCATTTTTCTAGAGGTATTATAAACGATAGATATATGTATACTATAATTATATACTTCGCCTCAGGAAAATCGGGTATAATCTTACCATTTCGATTGTGAGATTTTATATGCTATAAAGTAGAAATAATGACCACGAGTAGAGAGGGGAAGAGAGAGAGAGAGAGAGAGAGAGAGAGAGAGAGAGAGGAGTCAATTTTGATGATGAAATCGATCGATTTAAATAAAGACGATACCGCACATTAATATAAATTCTTTATCGTAAAAGGCAATACGATCTTACATTTATCTAATCTATCGGTAGAGTCACGAAGAAAGCTAGATTCATGTGAATGATGAGCCGAATTAAAAAGACTTGAATTGGATACGTTCGAAATGATTAAGCTTGAAAGACAGCATGTGGACACTTGAAAGGATCGGATAAGATTATACCTTCTTTAAAGGATATAACTTCTTTTCTTTCCCTCTACTACCTCTTGTACTCTCTTCTTCTTCTTCTTCTTCTTCTTCTTCTTCTTCTTCTTCTACCTCGTCCCTTATACTCTCTTTTTTCGTTTTTATTCTTGGACCATTACGTCACGTCTATATGCTCGTTTTCTCTATATAACAAGTAATATCGCCTCACGACTATATGCCATTTTTACGTAACCATAAAAATAAATCCAATCCGAAGAAAGCGATCTTATTTTTAAGCCGGCACTTTGAGCTCGCATTATGCTTGTTTCTTTCTTCTTTTATTTTTTAAAGCAAACTCGACGGATTTAAATCGGAAAAATTAGAGAAAATTCATAATATTAAAAAAATTAGCCCGATCTATTTGTTTCTTGTTTAAAGGGTCAAAGAAAAACTGTATAAAAAGAAACTGTAAAATATAAAGCTTCCATTTAAATGAAAAGTTTTTTTAAAGTTTAATTTTAAATCGCAAAGAATGGCTTTTAAAAAGTTACAATAATATGAACTCTTCAATGAAGAACCGCCGTTATCGTTGACATCGTTGTCATCGTAGGTTGACACGTCAAACGAATAAAAAATAAAGGAAAGACTAGTGGAGTTTCAACGAATACGCTGATCGATGCTTTTCAAGGATGCGGTAGGACGCCTCTTCAACTTTTTATTAAAACCAGCGAGGTTAACAAGGGTGTCTTCTAGTGCGCGAGTGTGAACCACGTGGCTTGCTTAAGTTAGACAGAAGAAGAAAAAAAAGAAAGAGGGAGAGATAGGAGAGGGTTGAAGTACGATGAAAGATGAGGAGGACGAGAATAAGGATTTAGATGAGAGCATGAGGGTGTTGAGTGAGAGAGAGAGAGAGACGAAGAGAGAGCAAAGTGAAGTGCAGGGTGATTTGCAAATTCCATCATCCCTCGTCGCATTAGCTCCTACCTTACCAAGAGAGAAGATATATATATATATATATATATATATATGTGCATGCACATATATGTGTACATATAATATATATATATATATATATATATATATATATATATATATATATGTGCATGCACATATATGTGTACATATAATATATATATATATATATATATATATATATATATGTATATATATACACATATATATATATATATATTATATATTCAGTCACCATCCCGGCGTGATTGCACGCGACAAAAAGACGATTTGCGGCTTTTCCTCTATCGTGAGCCTTGAGAAGGAATCTTCTTCCTCTCTATCTCTCTCTCTCTCTCTTTCTCTATCTCGAACTCTTCCTCTCCTTTCTATATATAGCACTCCATTCAGATAAATCCGCTTTTGATGCTAGTACCGTAGCAAAGATAATTTTCCCTTTATACCAAGAATGGAACCATAAAGCGACGTCGACTAGGATGACGATGAGAACGGCGACGACGAAGGCTTCACGGTTCTCTGAACCTAACCGAGATACGAAATTATCCGTAATACGTTTACGATTATCTCTAGCCGACGGTTATTGACAATAAATATCTTATCGGTTCATATACTATTCCGCCAGGTTGTTGAATCGCTTTCCACGAGCATATCGATTAGATGCATTAAGTTAGAGTGAAATGCATTGAGAGTTGGTTATAGTTGGTACTTTGTTCCTCGTTTCCTTTCGATTCGAAGTCAAATTCGAAGAACGTTTAAATCGATATGAATTTTTATGTAATGATAATAATAAATATATTGTCCAATTCTTTGTCTCTTTTTTTCTTTATTTTTCCTTCTCTCCCTCTCTCTCTCTCTCTCTCTCTACTGTTTCCTTTTATTTTGCTCATTATTCCCTTTTCTTTCTGCTTTTCACTGAATCTCTCAGTCGTAAGTACGAATTTTGTATAAGCCTGACCCAATTCCAACGACTATGATAAAACGAATCCGTACGGCGTTACGACGTTATTGTCGCTCTGACGTACTTTCGCTTTGACGATCGAGTTAAAGCAAATAGATGTGGCGGTTAACGACTTAAACGGTACTTACCGGGCTTTCTATATAAATGGTCGATTTAGAAGACCTTCTAGAACAAGATCAAGTACCTTGTATATTAAAAAAAATCCAATGGATAGACACTCGAATAAATATTTTCTCTAAAGAAAATTTACTTACGAGATAAAAAAGAAAGATTAATAAAGGTAACGTGAATTATGTGCGTAAGTGTTAATAACAACTTCTATTTCATAGTCACAGTTAAATAAACTGGCGGACTCGGAACGTAAAATGGCCACGCTTTCGTTGACTTTAGGTCTTCCTCTCTCTCTCTCTCCCTCTCTTTTTATCTCTAGACTCTTTGAAATAATTACGACTGCAGCAGCAGTAACAGCAGGAGGAGCAGCAGTGCTTGCAGTAGCACGCAAAATGGAAGTGAATTCAAACGTGCGAGAGCCCGTGCACGAAAATACAAAAGTGCAAAACGAGGAGAGCCAAGACCGCAGGGTAAGTGCCGTCACTAACGGTGGATTGTGCCGGCTGTACACGGTTGCACTCGTTGCACCGTAACCACCCTACCTACTTACCGCATTGCACACTGCATCTCCTAGCACTAGAGAATGCAAGAGAAAAAAGAAAGGAAGAAAGAAAGAAAGGAAGAGAGAGAGAGAGAGAGAGAGAGAGAGAGAGAAGGTAAAGGGCCATGGCAGCGTCCAACAACTTCCGCTATTTCGTTCTCGACGAACCGTACTTCACTTTAACTCCCCGCCCACTTTTTTCTTTTTCTTTCCTTCTTTTTCTCTTTACACTTTTCTCCACTTTCCTTATCACGTCAGTGAATCTCTAATGACTCGCCTTACTTCTTTCTTATTGCCGTTAGTTTTTTATCAGTTTCTATTGACCACTTACTATTTTATTCGAGTAGCAGAGGAAGTAGGAAATGCCGAGTGAGATGTGGTATTTAAAGAGAAATTCACGACGAGTTGCCGGCTCAGAACCTGCCTCTATGTAGCTTTCGCCCTCATTCCAAGCATAGTGGAACCCTTCTGTTTCTCTCTTTCTCTCTCTCTCCCTCCCGCTTCCTTTCTCTCTTGTCACAAACGCAGTGTATTATATATTTTGTACTCTCGTATGAGCACGAGTACATTATGCGAATTTGCTTGGAACGACGACGTTAGCTCTATTATTAGCTTGTTATTTTTAAGAAAAACGTGAATTCGTACTTATAGGGCTGTTTAGTTACACTCGATCGATATCGTATAACGGAGAAATTGTATAATTCATGTCGAACGTTTTTTTAAAGCATCGATTATGTGATTCGTTTTACATAAATACAAAAATAGAAATCATGGTTAAAAAGATATAACAGTAAGAATAAGCAAGAAAAAACGTAAATGAAGTAAAAATCTAGGATGTATCCTTCGAGGAAAAATATAAAAATATAAAGGAAAAGCTTTTTGTAGGAAGAACGAAGATTCTCTATCGGCAATTTAGAATAGACGACGAAAGATTCATCTCTTCGTCAACATTCGAGGTAAAATTCGTTAAGGACTTATAACGTTTTATGGTAAAAAGAAAGAAAATGGGCGTCGCTAGTATGCTGCTCGATCGAATTCTTTCTTTCGCCTATCGCGCTCAACTATATTATATTGTTTGGAATTTTAATTGTCTCTTTATTTTATAGAAAAAGAGATAAGATAAAAAGAAGAAGAAAAAGGACGAAAGATAATCCTGCGAAATGTATTACATTATTATCCGTATAGAAAACGAGCTATCGATTTTATTGACGATAATACATATTTATAACTCTACCGACGATTGTCCGTATAGCGATAGCAATGGCGCCAATACGATTTCATTAATTGCCGGGATAAATTGATAGCTAACTAGCAGGGCGAAATGTAATGCACTCTAATAACTACGAAGAGGGGAATTGTCATCGTACACGGCAACGCATCTAAATGTTTTCATCTCTATCTCTCTCTTTCAATTATTTTTCTCCTCTCACTCTGTTACCCTTCTTTAATTCTCTTCTGCTTTCACTTTAAGTACAGAGAATTCATTAACGTTGAAATACATGTCATTAATGGCAAGGGTCTTTTTTCTAATTCTTCTCATTAAGATCAGAGGAAAGGTAGTAAAGTGTAGCTCTTGCTTTTACCAAGAGCCTGGTCTATTAATGATCCTCTGTCGAGTCGTAACGTTGTAAACGAACAGGTCGATTAATGAGATTTTCGAATAGATAAAGCGGAAAATTTTCTTGGTCGCTTTTAGAGAAAAGAAAATGGAAAAAAAAAGAGAACAAGAGGAAACGATAACGAGAAATAAAGCGGTGTTACAAGAATATCTGATGACAACTTACTGCGCATTTCTATCGCTCGTTTCTACTTTTATATCTATTGCATGACATTCGTTTCGTTTAGAACAAATGAATAATATTTGTCTGGTGAGATCAGAGATTTCAGTAGTCGAAAATCTATTACAATATGGCGATCGTTCCTGATCGTCGAGTCGACGAAGTGAAACAAATCAAAATCTAGATCACGAATTAAAACACGCCATTCGTGTGTATATAGAAATACATTTTTTTCACAATCATTCATTAATAAAAATTAAGAGAGCGAGAGAGAAAGAAAGAACACAGTGTAACAGAACGTATTAATTATATTACAATTAACGTAGGTATATAGGCTCGTGGCGTTACGAATACGTGTGCGAGCAACTTTTAAAGCAGGAGATTGAGATTCATGAATATCAACAGGTAACGAGTGCCGAAAATAAAACAAAGTAGTCACGAAGAAATTCGCTTTAGCGGGAAGTTCCATAATAATTTACTTTTCATTCGAGAGATTGATTCTTTTATATTTAACTGTGTAAAATACAAATACCCTAAGCTTCTAATATATATATATATATATATATATATATATATATATATATATATATATATATATATATATATACTTGACGCGAGATCAATATGCATACGAACTTTATTGAATTTGATCGTTGTATTCGCTCCCTTGTTCTAAGGTTTCAGTTAATAATATTGATAAGTAATTAATTCATTTACAGTCGATCTTTTCGTCTCTCTTTCTCTCTATTTCCCTTTTATTCGCTCTAGTGTATCTAATTTTTACCGTTCTCGACGAGATAACTCGATGAGAGCTTCCGCAATTTAAAATACGAATGTACTCACGACGTATAATTCCATGCTAGTCACCGTGATTTTAAGCTTCATTAAATGAGAAATAGTTTCTACCGCTTTTGGTAGGAAGGAACTCTCGCGAGAGCTTTTTTTTCGGATACGTCAGTTCGCCGTTAACAAGGCAAGGCGAAGCAATTATTTCTTAATTGGACAGATTGATAGTAAATTCCGAACGAAGAGGAGAATGAAAAAGCTTTGATGATAGGTCAATTGCACTATAATGTAGGAAAAACGTTTTGACGTACATAAATGTTAACAGTTTTATTGACCGTTGACTAATTGCTTGTTATAGCGCCTAACGTGACCCGGTCTTTGTCCGCCGATCTCTTCTCTCACGGGCTATTGTAAATTCTATAATATTACAATAGGTGTAATATTCGTTAAACTGGATTTATATAAATTGATTGATTGTGGTTACTATGGCTGTAGAATCGTTTCAAATAAACAAAGGGTTACTTCAGCAGTACTTAATTATTTAACAGGAATTTAATCAGGTCCTAATTATCAATATATAACAATAGGAAATTCAAGAGTTATCGAACAATCCTTAATATTTCAAAATCGTAAAATGTTTGAATACCTCGCATTTGCAGTCAAACCTCTTATCGGTTCTTTCGTTTTGGTAAGTATTCTTTTCGAAAAGAGAAGATTAAAGAAAAACGGACAAACGAGGGTGAAAAGAAGAAAATATACCAAGAGAAAAGGAAAAGGGGAAAGAGAAAATCTAGAGTCACAAGGCAAACAGAGAAGTTTAAAAGACCGACACTGTGAAAGCGAAGTTTTAGGCGACGCGACGTTTCATATTGATTTTAGTTCATGACATACGTTTTTCGCTCGAGAATTTTTCAAGAAAGCTTTATTTAGTTAAAATCAACAATACTGCTTGTAAAACATTTCTTTATCTTTGTAAAAGCGGAATTTGTAAATTAAATATCACTCTTAATTTACTTAATTTAGCCTTCTCGAAACAATTTATACTGTTTATGCCAAGTATCTTTCTATTTTTACATGGAACATCGATATTTTACCAGTATTTATACTAATTGTTTCAAAAAAACTCTTTTTAACGGATATCATTTCAAACATCGGTAAATATTTAACAGACCGCTTCTATTCAGAGCGAGCCATAAAAGGATACATCTGGATCTTTTCGATATTCACTTATTCAGAATCGAGTTGAGCATGTGTGTGTGTGTGTGTGCGCGCGCGCGCGCGCATTTATATACATATACATACATACGTATAATCTATATACATGTATGTATGTATATCGATGCTAGATTTGACTTATCCTTAACGTACTTTGAAGTGTAATATGTAAAGCAGTGTATCTTACCCATAAAAGCTTCCATTACCATAGCGAAAAGTAAAGTTCGACTACGAAACAAAATCCATCACGAAGTAATATCAATGCAAAATATTCGAAACTCTTCTAGTTAGTCGATCGTATTTTTTTCTCGAAGTATTCGCCATCACAATGGAGTCGCTTTTTCCTTTTACAATAATCTATCCTTTCAAATTCAAACTTTAACGTCATAAATCGTCTTTATTTGTTTGATTTGTTTGATTTTTACAAATAAGATATTTAGAATTCGTTAATATTTTCATTCAAATAATTCTCCAAGAGAGTGAGAAGCAAGAAACCGAGAAAGAGAGAAAAAGAGAAAACGAGAGAGAGAGAGAGAGAGAGAGAGAGAGAGAGAGAGAGAGAGAGAAATGAAGCGAGACGAAGCTGTAGCACGCATTCGAAAGTTAAGACTTATAATTTTCGACGGGATACGAATCTTCGAATATCAATACCGATTCTTGCCAGCATTATCCACCTTTACAGAGCTACTTTTCAATAGCCTGGATCACTCCTTTGAGACTTTAGCGTCGATTTCACCTCCTCCAACGTTTCTCGTTTTCTCTTTCGCTTCTCTTTATCCTTTTCTTAGCAGAGTTTTACGTACTGTCGTCGACTGGTGCTTTTTCTCCTCTCTCTCAGTTACTCTTTACCTCGTCGAGAAAGCGAACGGAGGAATCGTTTGTTTCCCGCAATCTGCAGTACGGTAAATTCCGAGCGAGTGGCGTGCATGGCACGGTGTGCTGCGAGATGGGAACGGTTCTTGGCTCGAATGTGTTGGAGGGTCGAAGAACTCGCTCGGTAGGGAAGGTAGATAGAGATAGAGTTGGATAGACAGTTAGAAATAGAGAGAGAGAGAG
Source organism: Vespa crabro (assembly GCF_910589235.1). Taxonomy (NCBI): domain Eukaryota; kingdom Metazoa; phylum Arthropoda; class Insecta; order Hymenoptera; family Vespidae; genus Vespa; species Vespa crabro. The sequence continues at coordinate 11,794,606 of NC_060959.1, forward strand.
AGAGAGACTATAAGGGTGGAACTATTCGAAGGGACTAAGAGTAGCCTCGTTCGAAGGGAAAAGGGTCTGGAAACCTCCCGGGGAATCAGCTGATCTTCCATGGACGGCTCCCTGTGGTTCCTGATGTACAATCGCTAGCAACACGCTATCGGATTCCAAGGATAGGATGCGTTCTGTGTGGACGTTACGTTACCACCACTCTACTTCCATCCTCCTTTCTACCCCTGTCGGCTTAGAGAAATCTGACGTTTACTTTGCCTTCCTTCCTACCTATCTACACTCTCCTCTCTCTCTTCTCTTCTCCTGTGTCTACCTTTCTCTCTCGTAATCCTCTTGAGCGTGGTAATTAGACTAAGATCGCGATTAGGAGTTCGCCTAAACGTCGGCCCGACGATAATAATGTCAGAGCTTCTGGTTCAATCGATGTTCGAGAGGAACCGAGGTCACAAAAGAACAGACAACTTTATGTTGTTTCACGTATCAAAGCGATGCAGATTCGTTTCCTGTTTTTTTTTTTTTTTTTTTTTTTTTCTTTTTTTTATATGGAAACTTTGCACATACGTACAGTGAGAGAAGATATCTCAAATCCGTCTGCTTGGTAAACTTCAAAGGTTTTAAAGTTCCGTATATAATAAATAATTAAACGTGCGAGTTCTTCATCGAAAGAGATCTTCTTGAAATATGTAAACATTCAGGTAGATCCTTTCCCTTCGTACTGCCTGCAAAAATGAGGGAACAAGATAGAAAGGAAAAGAGAGAGACAGGTAGCAAGCGTGATATTTACGCAAGCGCTCCAACGTCACTCGTTGAAATAGAAACTGAGGGAACAACTGATGAAATAAAAGAATAGAAATATGGAAGAAATAGAAAAAGAAAATTCTATTGCTTACTGGAACGAAATTTAAAATAAGCTCAGAGACAAAGTAATTACTGTCATCAAGTATGCAAAATCGACGATAAGAGCTGTCTTCTTAGTAACATTATTAGTATTAGCCGTCGTATTACGCCGGTCTATGTGGTTTCTTTTTCGTCTTTTCTATTCAATTTTCTTCTTATTAAAATAAAGAGAAAAATGAATAAGAAAATTGCCGAACATTTGATTAAAATTATTTCAAGTAAAGCGTCTTGCATTATTCGTGATTTGTCGTGATCGATCGGCTTCGTCGTATAAGGAAAATCTAATTGTCTTTTTCGAGATAAGTTTTTGCTTAATTAATACGTTTGCCACCGTGCTGCTAAAAAAAAAATCCAACTATAGTCCCGTACTTATTTTCCGAATTTTTTCCAAAATATACTGCAGATTTTTATTCAGATAGTATTTAAATCTAGTAAAGAAGCATATAGTTTCTCAATGTGTCACAAATACGTGGACAAAATATACATAATTTTGCTCGTATGTGCGAAGAAAATATAAAAGTTGATTGCCATCGAACACGCGTGATTGACTGGGCTCTCAATGGAAATCGATGTGTTATAGATATGTGATGCTGCTAACGAACGTGTTAAGAAAAGTATGAGTATTTATGGCGTGCACGCATGTACGTGCCAAGTAAATCAGTTATTTCCTTATATAAATGGAATTTTATGGAACTGAACGAGAGTTATATATTTTGTACGACTATAAAATCATTTTTATCGAGATAAGTATTAATACATAAGAATTTTGTCAAATTTTATCTATCATTGTTGACGACGAACTTTCCTTTTACAATATACCTACTTACTAACGCAATATTTTTCTTAAGAGGATGAACTTTGTTCGAGCTTAAGACGCAACGAATAAAACAACGAAAGAAAAATACGACGCGAGTTAATCATGTTTGTCGACCAACAAGATAATAAAAAGAGTCGAAGAACCTGTCGATAACTCGCTCGTGAAAAGAACATCGCGTGTCTTTGTCATGTACAAATTAATTAAAAAGTTTCGTACAGGCGTAGAATAAATGACAGTTAGGGAAGAGAGAGAGAGAAAAGAAGGTTGCACGAACGATAAGCTGTTTTCGAGATTTCTGATACCACAACGATGACGTCAATTCTGCTTTCACAATTACAGAAAAGAGAGAGTGGACGAGAAAAAATGCAAAATAAAAAAGAAAAATCCTCTGACCGTTCAATCGTGTTTTTTAATCTCGATGTAACATCTACAGTCTTTTGTTCCAATTACTTCGGACATGATGCTCTCGCTAAATGAAAATTATCATTTCAACGACAACGAAGATTACTTTCCGCGAAGCTTTGCTCATCGTGACGTTCGCTAACGCATTTTCGAAATATTACGAAAGGTAATATATATATATATATATATATATATATATATATATATATTTTATGTTGAATATTTTACGTTGGAAATATTAGTAGCGTTATGATTTGATTTTCCTAAGAAATAACTATCTCATTTTCTACCTTCGATGAAAGTTTAATCTTTTTGAAATATTTACAAAATGGAATAATAATGAGATAATAATCTAAACACCATTTCGGAGCAAAAGATAATTTTTATTAATAATTGCGATCTTCCAACGCTGATACACGGCATCGATTATAAATGTAATTATATTCGATGACCATGAGAACCATCTAGAAAACGTTTTCTGCGTGAAACGATCGGAAAGAAGACACGCGTGTGTTTCTCTTGATTTACTTCGATCGGATACCTTGATCGATCTTACAATCAATTTTAAGTCAATATCTCAGTTTAGCCGTTTCTCCGTCGAATCGTTGCAAGTCCTTTGACCAATCGTTGCCTCCTTTATATATCGTGAACAATGATACAGAAGAAGAAGAAGAAGAAAAATAAAGAGATAAGGAGATTCGACTAGCGTTCACCGTTTTCTCGATCTCTATCGGTGCACTCTTGAGAACGGAGAAAAGGATCAAAGAGAAGCGAAACAGGATGGAAGATCTTAAAGGGCTGAAAGACAGCCAGTCACGAGTCCATCGCGAAGACAAAAGTTCGGCTGGATCAAAGGACCGCTTTAGACGATTTTTTTGCGAAAGCAACCACCTTCCGAAGATTGGAAGGAAAAGGCGGCTACTGGCTCGATCTCCTTCTAGCTGGTAACGTATCCGTCTGATCCAACGTTGAGTTCGACTACTGCGCTTTACTATCCAACAGACGTATTCCACTCTCCCGACATGGCACGCCGCAAATCCGTAAAGCTTAAATCCTACCGAGTCTCTGTGGATTTGTCGAGAGGGCTGCCTCGTGAACGCTGGCCTAGAAAAGCCTGAATGGGGAAAGGATAGGTTTGGACGAAAAGGAAAGGGAACAGAAGGACGATGCGAAGCCGTGGAGAAGAAGGTTGGAGGAAGGAAATAGAAAAAGCAAGCGGCTCAGACGTCGCAATTGGAACTACAATTCGGAAGCCCTTCTCCGAAAGGAATTTGCACCCTTCTTTTTTCTCTCCATCTTCTTTTTCTCCTATTTCTTCTCTACCTCCTACATCTTCCTGATCGATCCTATGAATATTCGATATCGTCCGCCCGTACAAAGTCTCTCTCTCTCTCTCTCTCTCTCTCTCACGTAGAAAACAATTTTCTTCTCTCTCTCTCTCTCTCTCTCTCTCTCCCTGCTCCATACAATCACGATATCCTGGAGGTAAATTTAACTAACGATAAATGAAGTAAGACGTACGCGTACGGGTAATTAAAATGAATCGTGTTTCTCTCGTGCGAACGTTCATCTTTTCTTCTTTTATATTTAAAAATTACATCAAAATGTCAAACGAATGTTTATTCGACGGTATAAAAAGTGTTAATATTCTCATCGCGAGGTCGTTCATTTTGTGATATAAAAAGAGCGATCGCAGTAAGCAAATACGGCATCGTTCTGTCTATGCGATTACGGTTAGATTTATAGTTGTACCGCGCAAAGAGAATAAATTGATGGAAAAGTATGTAGGAGGGAGGAAAAAAAAGGGAAAGAAAAATAAAGAGATACATAGCGAGGAGATGGATCGACGATACATTTTTCCCGAAGCACTTTTTTCGAGTCTTTGACGAGCTCTCGCGAATCGCCAGCACGAAGCGACGAGTTCGGAGCTTACCGTATCGAAACGAAAAACTCGTTCTCTGCTCGTTCGGCCGATTCGTTCTGAAAAATCCTTTCGGGAAAAATCGGCGCATCAATTTAAATTTTCCATCGCTTGCTCACCACTTTCGAACACCTAATCCTCCTCCGCTTTTCTCTTCGTCATCTCCACCATTCTCCATCACCTCCATCCGGTTCTCTCGTAATCGAGTAAACCGCTCTATTTCGAAAGCCGAACGACAAAAGCCGACGGCGAGACACGCTCGAGGAATCTTTCCTTCCTTCCTTCCTGTACTTGCGAGCTTCCGAATGAAGCGTTCTGAAAATGCAAAATTATGCATAACGTTAAGTTCCGGTCGACACTTTGCGAGTCAATCTTCCAACGAGGAAAACACATCGCTACTGCTCGGTTAAGCTTCAAATTCTCTTCCTGGAGGTACGCCTTTTTTTCCCTTTTTTCCTTTTCAAAAGCGAGCACAATCCACTGTTATTTTATTTTATGTCGGATCGAAATAATGATCTCTCGGAAAAAAGAGCTTTGAATTCGATCGGAGAGAATTAATTAAGCGATCTGTTTCTTTTTAAATTCCCTGCGGATATATGAAATTTTTAATGTAATTCCTTTTTTGTTTTATAAAATTCGAGTTATACGATATATTTCAAGCAGCGAGGGAAGAGTTATAATGGATTAACAACGTAATTCTTTATAGGAGATTCCTCGAGCGAGATAGTACGGCTACAGTATAGTACGGATAATACAGTACTCTTCAGAACTGTACTTTTTTCTTTCTTCTTTTTTTTTTTTTCTTACAAAAATCCAAACAGACAGCACTTTGTTTAATTTCTCATAAGGAGACTTCTACGAGAGAAACGTGGTCACATGTTTAAGTAAGTTTGTAAGTCATGGCACGCTTTGGTAATCACCGAAACTAGTCCCAGGAGCTTTCGTAACCTCGTAACTCCATCTCGCTCCATCGCGTTAGTTTAATATTACTCAGGTAAGTTCGAAGAAAGGAGCGAGAGTACGAAGATTCCTTGGTGTAGCTCAACCCACTCTTACACACAGACACGTGCACACGAAGATATGAGGTACAAGCAAACGTAGAGAGACATGTACGCGCGTATATATACGTAGATTGTAAGATGTATGATGGTAGGAAGGTAGGAATATACACATATATATATATATATATATAGCTGAAATAGTACGTACCTAAAGGATAACACAGGTACGTATCCTCCTATGCAGACTCCTTGGAATTCTCTCACGAAGTAATCCCGAGTACGTCGCACGATAAGGCCGAGCGGAAGAATATACGATGGCATAAAGTAAGCGAGACCGGCCAAAGCCTCGCGCGGAAGATTCATTTAAGGCTTATGAAGAAGACGAAAAGGGAGAAAGGAAGAAGAAGAAGGAGAGAGAAAGAGAGAAGTCATCCTTCTCAAAAAGAGAAGATTCACCATACCTTCTATAGTCTAGCCTTCTCTTTCCTCTTCTTTACTATCGTTCTCATCCGCTTTTCTGAACACGCCACGCCTTGGATAATGGAGAACCCATCGTGAAAAAAGTGTGAGAGAGAGAGAGAGGGAAGGGGGCTGGGGTAGGGAGGGAGGAAGGAAGAGTCCAAAACGTGGAAAGATAGAAGGAGAAGAAAGTTGTTCGGTGGCGAAAACTTTGGATATTTTATTCGGTGCTGAAATAACTTTTAATATTCCCCTCCCCTCCTTCTCCCTTCCTACAGGTTTATATCAAGAAAAGATTCCAGTCGCCTCTTTTTTCCTTGAACCTTGCGGCGGGTATGACTCAACGCGACTTTTTTTAACCACAGTCCAACATCGCGCTTCGCCGAGCTTTGTGGAGTTTTTAATGAAGAGCTCGAGCTTATTGGTTTTCTGCTCTGAAGGAGAAATATTCGACTTCGATTTACGCGCGTGTATGTGTTCGTATTTGTTCAACGCCTCTGCATGTGATTTTTATATGGGTTTCAAAGGAAAGACGTTTTGAGTTTTATTAAACGAATAACCCAGTTTCCTTTGCCTGCCTACGAAAACTAAATGTTAACGAATCGAAAGCACATTGATAGCCTAAAGTCCTCTAAGTGCGAACTCGGTTGATTATACTTTCGATCTATCATGACATACTTTAATCGTTTCCTTTTAAAAAATATAATACAATGACATATATTTTGAAATTAATAAAAAGATCGAATCAAAGTCGGATGGTAACAGAGAGCAAAGAGATTCTCATCAAAGTTCCTACTCACTTTCTTTAAAGACGTAGCTTAACAAATTTAGGATGTAATCATACTCCAAGTTCGATGCGCAGACTTTAACCGTTGCTTTAGTTACATAGTCCGCCGGCGTTTCTCGCCATGTTCGCGTTCGTTCGCTCTCTTGCTCGCGAGAGAGGAAAGTGGAGAGGAGATAGATAAGTCGAGAGGACATAAGAGAGCTAAGGGGTGAGAAGGAGAAGACTAAGTTTCTAATCCGCAAATCGGTGCCTAATATACACGCAACAGCTCGGGTGATGTATATTTAAGCCAGAGACAGTTTATGTCGTAAAGTTCGTATTGTAATTCTAAGAACAGAATACTTGAGGGGGTGGCATATGGTTGTACAATTACGCGGTTGGCTCTTGCACATCGTCCCAAGTTTATCGATAATTTAAGTTTTAGTTCGCAGGACACATAGAAATACACGCAATATCGAGCAACGGAGCGTTACTTTGTCCTCGCTTTTCCAATAGAACAGCTCCGTGTATCTATGTCCCCTGAAGAGCTTTCTATATCCCTACGGACATTGTATGCACTATCGTCGAAGTACGTCTAAACTTGAAATCGATCAAAATGTTCCGAGATCTGAAACGATACAACATCGATAGTAATCGATAAACAAGATTTAAACTACATACACGGCGAAAATCCATACGGTCTGCAGAGAGATGGAAGACACTCTAGTGGCGTAAATAGGAGAGTAGAAATATAATGGATAGCGATTCGAGCATGAACGCGTGAACATAGGAAAGTAGGTACGGTAACGTCGAATCTTCATCTCTTTCGCGGGTAATGAAAGTAAGTAATAAAATTAAGGAGTTTTGTAGTGCGAAAGAGCCTGTCCTTCGGCTTTAACGCGCGTGCACCCGCGAGAAAGAGACACGGAACGAGAGAGAGAGAGAGAGAGAGAGAGAGAGAGAGAGAGAGAGAGAGAAACCGCAACGTATTATTTTTTATTTTTATCTCAATCCTCGTCTCTTCCCAATTCTTTTTCGTATCAACACACTTTCGTAAGGTCCAACCTGGCAAGAGGAGAAATTGCACACGATGTAATTCTATTGTTCTTCTGCTAAAAAGGGAAGAGGTGCAACGAAGACAAAGCGAGGAGCCAGGTTTCCGACGTGTCGCTTTCTCGCCAGTCGCCTCCTTTAAGGACAAAACTATTTGCATAAGCATGAAACGCGGCGAATCGGAATTGCGAGCGACGAATTCATTTTGAATGCGCATTTAAGTTGGACGCCTTGAAACATAACTTAAAGTCAGAGACCTATCATTACGCAAATTTAAAGCCGGACTAAACAGACTGCCGCGCCAGGACGAATTTTACGCTCCTTCTACTTGCTAGACGGTTCCTATAAAAGAAAAAGCTCGATGTGGTAAAAGGAAGAACGAGAACGAGAGAGAGAGAGAAACAGTATTAAAGACATTAAGTCCACCTGCTAGCGGTACTCGGCCAACGTTCGTATCTATGTACAATGTTTTACTACTCATGCCAAAAATTTAATAAGCTCATGGAAATCAGGCCCTTATGTAAATTAGGAAAACTTCACGGTTTACATAGGTCAATGGATCACGAGAGAGGTACCCCTTATTACTATAATATAACAAATGCCTCTTCTTTGACGAAAATTCAGCACATGGCTCTCGATGAAGGCTCTTTTCACGAACGCGATCTATCTTTTGTTCCATCCTTCCAAGCAACAGCAGAAGTATACTATGCCAGCGAAGTCTACAACGAAAATCCATTCGAAGAAGCAGGAAGAGAGATGAATAGATTTGTATTATCCCAACGATTGATTGGTACATGCGGCACCACCGCAGTTCAAACTCTTTTGAAACTTTTTGACTTTGATTTCGTTCCACTACCGACTGAGACACTCGATCTGCATTCCAGTGTTTCGTGATAACTTTGTGATAGCTGGGGGTAAGGATTTTCCGCGGAGATACGTTGAAAGTAAAAGGCAAACAAAGACAGGGAGAGAAAAGACGAGAGTTGGCCTTAAGTCGTCTGATGGAGAAGATTTGAAGAGAAAAGAGAGAGAGAGAAAGAGAGAAAGAGAATGTGAAAACTTTGTTTCGAGGGAAACTCTACATTTGCGAAGGTGTTAGAAAAGTCGTATATCCACGAAATGATCCCTTCCACGATACTTTTTTCCGCCTCTTGTTACTTCAACGACGAAACAATGCACCTTTCCGTTTATAGACTTTACTATATGGCGAAGAAGTCGTTTCGTCGTAACATATATTCTCTCTCTCTCTCTATATATATATCTATCTATCTATCTATCTATCTATCTATCTATCTATCTGTCTATCTATCTATCTATCTATCTATCTATCCACCTATATATCTACATTTCTCCCTGGCTTATGTTCGCGAGAACTTGCATTACCAATCGCGGCAACGAGATGTACACAATTTTTGCATGACACTCTTAGAACATGGAAACGAGCTTCCTCGTAGTAGACAAATTTCCTGAGAGCCCTCATAAGTTGTCTTTTAACGCTTCCCTGTAAATTGTCTCGGTGCAACGATGGTATCTGAAAGTAGATAATAAAACATAGTCACGCGAATCGGCTTTCATGTTTTTTCGATAGCTCGATTTAATCTGAAATCGTTGAGTCGACATTATTTTAATCTGTCGATAAAGTTTATATCGAAGAGTAAAGTGCAACTCTGATAAAATATATACGGGATTCTTTCATTTTTTCTTTTTTCAATGTTTTCTTATTCGCTTCGTGAAATAATTTCACTAAATTTAAAACTGCATCTGGCTTTTCTTCGGCGTTATACTTCAAGTTTCTTGAAAACGTCGACGGATATGATACGGACGTCGTCGGTAGGTTAAGATTTTCATGAATATTCTTTGGCTTACAATAATGCACTTTATAAATATGTATTAAATTCGTAGATTTTACTGTCTCCGGACAAATTAAGCTTTCCAGCTGCCTTAACCCTTTCTCTGTTCGTATCTTGCAATAACGTTACCGTTGGAAATACTCTATTGGAATAGTAATTTACCTTTGCGATCTGCATCGGTCCAAGCTACCGTGAGACATTAAATACTCCTTCGAGCGGATTTAAATTTTCTTTTATTTTTTCTCGAAAGAAGATCTCGGATAAACTTGGATAAAAAAGTGAGTAAACACGGTCATGCTAGAGAGAATACTTCAATATTTAAGAAGACCAATATTAATGTAATCCATCGAATACGTTTATATATTTACCAGGAGATATTTTTACGGAATGCCAATCGATCGTATTACAGTTGTAAATAATTCCTTGTAAATTATTTTATTTGTAAATAATTATTTGTACACATTAACATTGTATAATACATGTCCTATCTTGCGGGAGCAAATATAATTGCTATTTAAGCGGCTGTGTTTGAGAATAATTTGATTTACAACGACAAAGGATCTGAAAATTATCATTTTACGACATGATAATTATTAACGTAATATCATAGATTCAAAACGGTAACTGGCAGAATCCGCTTTAATCGTTATGTTCAATTTGACGAAATATTTGGCAAAATGGGGTAATATATATTAACGTTTTAATTGTTCGATGATTAATAGCATCTAATTATAATCGAATTTAATGAATCGTAATTAGATATAGTAGTAGGCCATTCAAATTTCATTATAGTAAAGATTTTCGAGTTATCTTTGGTAACATTCATAATATGTGACATTTAAATTCATTCTTTTTGGCGCAATACAAAAAAAATTTGAATATATATTATTTAACTTTGCAAAACTCAAACTTGAAATAGAGTTATTTGATTTATAATACATATCAATGTTGAATCAATGAATAAACAATGAAGGACTTGTACAAAAGTTTCAAAGCGTACGAAGATAAATGTATTATATGAGATCTTGATCCGATTTGCAATATTATCGCATTCTGTTAGTTAGATAAAAGTAAATAGATTAGTCTGATGGTTAATTAACGGCACGTACCGTTAGATAGATACCCATTTCATGTTCTTAATCATAATTTCATATTCTCTCTCTCTCTCTCTCTCTCTCTTCCTTTGACCGAAATGCTGTATGATACGTAATTGAAATTATATGTAGAAAGCTATCGCAATAACCGTACATTAACTCGTTCTGAGAAAGAAGAGAAAAATATTATTCGAGGATCGAATCTATATTTCTTTTGTAATTCACTGATTAGACGAATAAAAATTGTGCCCCATAAAAGAATCGTTCTATGCTTCCTGAGGAAATTCTGTGTCTCATCTTTGTATGAAATATTAGAAAAGTGGAATAGGTTGATCGGTGTCACGTAAACTCATTGTCAGATGAAAGCTCATCAATATGTTCGATTACAGTTAATGGCACCTCGTTATCGATTTTCAACCATCTAACGCGTCATATAGATAGTAACGAACGTATTTTCTAATCACGTACGTCCAAGTAAAATGCTAAATCGAAAGCAAGAGAAATGTATAAAATAGTATTTTGTGATAACGTAGTCGAATGAAAGGAATAGTCGCTCGACGAATAACTCGGCGAGACCAGTCCGTAGCGGATCCGTCCGAAATACCAATCGGCGATAGCTATAACGAAAGTTCAGTAAGAAAAAGTTTGCGCGAGGTTTCGTCTTTAAAAGCAATTAAGCCAATATAAACTTCGAAACTACCAACGTACTTACAGAGCCACGGATAGAAGTCCGGTCCGTTCGAAGTAACCGGCCAAGTAGTCGCAGGAAGCTGGATACAGCGCAAAGTAACTTTATAAATCAAATAAAATGGCCCGTGCCACCGAACAAATCAAGTAACTTTTTATATGCTTAACTCCACATTGTTCCTTCTCCTCGTTCTCCTTATCGAGGAACAATGCTCGAAGCTTTGTAAACGTTGTGACGATTTCCAAACTTTGATTTCGTTAACATTAAGAAAAGAAAAATATCTTTAACGTCTCGAGAAAGAGATTCGTTTATTTACGAGTTATTTGCCATTCGAATATCATCAAACGCGATGAACGTCATTTATAACGTAATCTGATTACGGGGGGGAAAAATGATTTACGAACGAAACGTCAGATTTGATATTCGTAAAAAAAGTGCAATCAGAAGCGAATCGAAATGACAAAGGACGTAAGGATTTTCATTAAACCGCAATGCTATTCTTTGCTATTAACGCATTATCGTTCGAGCGCTTTACCAAAGAGAGAGGATTATCTCGATAATGCGTTTCACGTCTAACTCCCACCTGAGTAACATAATTTCACTCAAAGTTAGCTCTATCGACGAACTCGAAAATTCTCAAAGATGAATGCATCGCTATTATCAATTATTACGGGACAATGACGCTTCCTTTGGAATTTATTTTTTTAAATTTGTTATGTATCTAATAGAGGAGTTCCTAGGGAAGAGATACGTAAAGTGTACGTTTTATCGTACGTAAAGCGGTCAAGGATCGACTCCTCGGCAGCTCGAGGTCCTCTTTCGGTAAAGGGTTCGAGCCAAAAACAATTTATATATCGCATCGCGAGAGATCCGCTAAGGTCTCTCAATCTCCATTGGGCACGGTTTGTTGGATTACAAATCGTTTTGGCTGGCGATGCAGGCAACCGGTCGTTGGCGTCGCTTCTACAACGCTCACTTGCTACGAAGCACGAAAGAGAGAGAGAGAGAGAGAGAGAGAGAGAGAGAGAGAGCGAGAGGCGGCGAGGAGGTGGAAGAAGCAAGGAGGACCATGAGTAGCAAGATGGCGTCAGATGGATGCCCCCATTAATTAACAGTCCCTAGCTCGCGCAGCTTGCTCGCGCAGCTTGCTCGCGCAGTTCTATCATTCATTCGAGTCACTCTACCTTCTCGTGACTTATGGTTCTTTCGCTCATCGAATTGCATCCTATGGTGAAATAAATCCGCGATGCCGGGAAGAAAACGTCAGGAACGGGAAGGAAATACTTAACGTTTCCTTTTACTTTTTTTCCTTTTTTCTCTTTCTTTCAAAAATATATACATACACATGTTGTATATATTATAGCATAAATTTCTAAGCGTCTACTTCGTTTCTTCTTCGTCTACTTTCTAATAATTTCTACGGGAAGAAAAGATCTCCTTCGCGTCGAACGTTCAACTAATTCCGTCCGATTAATTCCACTCGATGATGTAATTTCAGGAATACGCTTCTCCGAAGGTACATTAATTAGCATATAATTTCTAACCCATTCTTTATCCATTTCATCGTGACTCTCTCTTCCTTCCTTCCTTATGACGATCTTAACGCTTTTCATAGAAAAATTGTATTTCAGGGGAGTTTAATGAGTTTATTTTGAAAAATTTCCATAGCTATCGCATATTGCACAAGGACCGTCGGCCATATGCTACTAACAGCGTTATTACGAAGAGAAGCTCCGGGCGGTATCTCGAACGACTTAGAAACCCCTTTAACTCGGAGAAAGAACGAATTTTAATCGAGCATTGGCGTAAGCTGGAACGAAGAGAAATGTGCATTAAAATTCGAACGATGCGTCGAATCGATGAATCTTCATCCGATACCAGCTGCTACTTCGTTACGTTACTTAATAATAAAATCTGTAAAATCTAACGATGGCGGGAAAAACAAACGCAGATGTCGACTAGCTTCAATAATGTTGGGATTAAGGCGAGCAATGATGATTTTCAATCGTCAGTGAATTGTAATTAAAATCGAATCGCCACCAAGTGGAATATTTATTATCTACACGTACAATGAATATTTCATTTCGTTCGTATGCCCAATTTCAACGTTTCTGCTGAATTTCCTGGATGTCATTTTAAGCTTCTGCGCGGTCGCGCACACAACGAGAGTGTTTAATTACTGACATGGATCGTGCCGATGAAATTTTATACTCTCTGTGTATCTCTTTCTCTCCCATTCTCGTTCTCGTTCTCGATCTCGATCTAGATCTTTCTTTTTCGACCAAACCGGTCACGTATCGAATTATAGTTTTATTCTCCTCGAGTCATCGCCGACATTGCTTTCGAAAGGTGCACCACGCGTTCGTTTTTATAGAAATATCAATGACGTTATCAGATGGAATATTTTTCTCCGTTCAAAAGTAGAAAGAGCAGGAACGCGCGCGCGCGAGAGAGAGAGAGAGAGAGAGAGAGAGAGAAAATGCCGATCGAATAACATCCAAGAGGAGTTTCTCGCCTCTTTTTTTACAGATTTCAATATCTCCTCGCATTGAAATTGAGCGAAGATCGAAGAAAAGTCGGTCGTATGTCGAAACTGAAGAATATCGAAATGTTTCCGCCACCATTTAGTGTCTCTAACCATATCATTCAAACTTGATTACTTGAATTATAATAATCTTAACTTTACTTTTCCGTTGTTTTACGACGTTGTACTAAAGCATGAAATGAAATCGATATTCTCAATGAATTACCGATATATTGCATACTTGTGTCATCTCGAGTGAAAAATCTAATGAGAAAAGAAAAGAAGAAAAATAAGAAAAAGGACAAAAAAAGAAGAAGATGTATAACGACGCGCTTCACTGACCCAGTTGCATCAATTGATCCGCATCACGTTGGCTTTCACGTTTCGAGAACTATCACAAAGCGGTGCCGCCTATCAGCAATTATCCGGACCCGAAGATATCGGAATTCCTGTGGTCGGTCGCCTCGATAAAATTAATACTGCCATCGAACGTAATGTAATTAAAATGTAAATTCAAGCGTGAATGACCGTTTCCAGTCTAATGCCGGACGACCAAACAATTATCACCTATTAAAACGCATCGTGTCGTTCGTAAAAGTCAAAAGAATGCCTGTTAAAATGCCTAAAAAAAGAAAAATAGAAATGAGATTGCAAACATTATAACAAATTAATTATCATTTCCTCTTTTAATGACAAAGATATAATCCGTCTAAATACTAGTTCCGCATTAGCTTCGATAGACGCTAACTGTTTCGTCCCCTTTGATCGTCCGTCCTCGTGTACGACATGACACTTTACCAATACAAGCCTGACATACAAGCACTGGTCACCGTGTTAAGCAAAGCTACGTTGTCATTAGCAGAATGAAAATACGCTTCTAAGCCGACTATTTATTAGCCGGCTTTTATGTGCTACCTTCCAACGCGTTATCCACTTGACAGGATCCACATCGTCGTATGATACCAATGAGGGTAGCAGAATTTTGAAAATTTTACAAAGTCGACTACTTTCTCTCTCTTTCTCTCTCTCTCTCTCTCTCTCTCGCTCTGTTATTCCTTTTTAGCGTATATAAAGCGTATATAAAAGCGTATAAAAAAGAAAAACCGATATCGAGAGAGCAACGAGAAGCCGTAGGATCATTTAACATTCTGTCTGTAACACGAACGATAAATGCTATATAATAATTGCATTTGTGGCATATTCATGTCGCATAGCACCGATAAGGTGTTCCTGACAGTGTGATAATTACAAATTAACCGTGAATAAAAATATGAAATACGTTCGATCGCATGTAAAACGGAAAATGGTCCGTTTTCTGACCATTATCGAGATATCGATGACAAGAGTTTTGATGAAAAGAAAAGCAACGGACGGTAAGTCGATGCGATAGTTAAAGAGGAAGGAATGATCGTTCGAAAGTAGTCTTGATCTCGTTAACGGTACGGAATAAGAGTACATTAAAGTGGATACAAACTCGGCAGGTAACTGACAGTCGGTCCACTTTATCGTAGATTCCCACCCATCGACCTTTCAGAACATAGACCTTTGCGTGCAACGATAATTAAAGGTACTGTCGGCGCCGCAAAATGTTGAAATCGAGTCGATTCAGCTGGCGACCGGAAATACATGCTTAACGGGCATGTATAATGGATGCGCTACGATTACGTGTGCTTCGTGTAAAGGAGATTGATTGCCCTTAACAAGGTCGATCCTTATCGTTCTTCTATTATTTCGTGAAAGTCTCGGACGATAATGCGATCGATTTGTAAGTACGTAAGCATACGTATATGCATAGATAGATTTTAACAGGAT
This sequence comes from Vespa crabro, assembly GCF_910589235.1. Lineage (NCBI taxonomy): Eukaryota > Metazoa > Arthropoda > Insecta > Hymenoptera > Vespidae > Vespa > Vespa crabro. Next base: position 11,809,890 of record NC_060959.1, read on the forward strand.
TCCATCAACTTATGAATTAAGCGAATAATAAAATAAGAAACAACTATCTTTATAACTCGATATTAAGCGATAATCATATTCAATGTCGTCATAATATTTTCGATAATATAACCTTTTCGTCAAATCTTTTTGCTACTTCGATTCTAGATATACCTTATCGGATCTCTCAAATAATTGGTATTCAATGAAACGTTTATCATCGATAAACGCGGTGATACGCGATCTGGAGAGTAGTGCACTAGGAACACGCATTGTCTACGTCATCGATCAGCTTCACGTCGGACATTTCGTGGATATGTATATCCATCTCTACCGATGTTTCCATTAGAGTTAGGAAATGAGATTAGCGCAGCTTCGATGAATCCTATCTGCTACCTGGGAACTCGTGAAGGCATCGTCAAGTAGATCAGTACATATATATATGTGTGTGTGTGTGTGCGTGTGTTTACACACACATATATATATATATATATATATATATATATATATATATATATTTGTGTCCTAATTTTCTTATATAACCTTTGCAAATTTTCTTTTACACATCATTATAAAAACGCATAATTAGATGACTCAAATTAATAACGTTATAGACTGAACGCCAATAAATCTAATCTTTCATATCTAGGATTAAATAGTAAAACGTCCAAATAATTTCATTATTTCGTATTATGATTGGCTAATTAAACGTTATAAATTCGATTCAAATGTCAAATATAGAATCACCGTCCATCGTTAATATATACATATATATATATATATACTTATATATACGTGTGTGCGTGTGTGTTTGTAGGTGCGTGCATATTGAGAACGCTGTGTCTAGATTTGTCACCGAGTTACCAGTTAGTATATAGGTACCTACATATTGTACATACGTTACCAACCGCGGTATAATGCAACCCAACTACCTGTGCAAACACTTAACGCGATCCCAAAGCGAGCGTTTGTTTAGTTACATCCCTCTCTTGTACCGTACTCCTAGAGTATCGTCATACGCAGAACGACGGTGTTTCTACCGAAAATACATATGTATACTCGATACCGCTATTAAATGTACCCTTCTCTATTCGAAATAGACAGAGTTTTGTTATTTACAGAGAATCGAATTAACAACTTAACATTAATATCATTTCGAATTATTTTATATGCTTAACATACCTAAGTTAAACTTTTGTAGTCCATCCGAAGATCCGACTAATTATATCGTTGCCCCTTCGAATTAGCTATGTATTAGTTCTGTCCTGTAGCGATAAAAGCAGAAGGATGATATCCAATTCATAAGGAAAATATGAGATACAAGAGTATTACGAGAGAACAGTTGCAGCCGCTATCGTGCTACTCCAGCCTAACGGAACGTCGCAGACACTTCTAATCCGGTAGAATCATGGAGTACAAGTTTCAAAGCTTTGCATCTGCGAAGGACGCCATGTCCAAGCCAGTTATCATACTTCAGGGACAGTCATAATCTGCTACCCGCAAGATTGCTGTACTCTATATATGTACTGTCGGCCTAGTGATGCTGCTTCAGAGTAAAAGTTTCACTACCTTGTGCTGACTTCTCTCAATGATTAGCCCCTGTCGATTTTCATAAATTTTCACGGTAAACTTGCATCGCGATCCATGTAAAACACCTCGAATAAGTATTGAGCCTAATACGAGCACCGAATGTAATCACTATTATAAATTTTGTACGGAAATATGATTATTATACCGAAATGTCGTCGTAGACATCAGTCGTACGCGTACGTACGTGCGTACTTGCTAGCGCGAGGTCTGAAACTGAAGACGTTAGAAAATAAACACGAAAAGGTCGTACAAAGTGTACATAGATAGGTGTACCTGCGTTGTAAATAAACACCGTTGAATATTTTCCTCCACATTAGGTAGCAATTTCACACATTACTCTATCATAATCGTATATATTGACATAATGACCTACATACGTCGATTAGATTATTGAGGGATATAATTGACGGAAGCTTATACAACACATACAGCTATACAATAAGAGATACAGCGATACATAACGGTGACATTGTTTCCCTATTGCTCTTCCAGTTTATACTTTGTCCGTACCAGTCGTATACGCTATGAGCGAAAGATGACGAACAATCTTTTAATTTACTATTATTTCTTTTTGCGAGAATTCTTTACTAGATTCAATCGATCGTGAGCTTTCCTAATGGTCGTCTGTTAAAAGCAAATTATATTATCAAAATAACATCAATAATCTGACATCGGTCGTCAGACCGATGTTTTTTTTATTGACAATCGCAGATATATAAAATTATTGCACGAAATAACTTCCGTAGATCGTTCGTATCCCGATGAAAACTAAAGCTCGTAAGTATTTAACGTTTCTCTTTCGATTCGAGCCAAAAAGACATTTATTTGATATATTGTACTTTTGAAAAGGATTCCTCAAATAAACGTACATCTTTCATCGTGAATTCCATTGATATCTAAACGTTATCACGTAACCACGATAGGAATGATACGTAGGTAATATCATATCGAATCGAATAAGAAATATGCTCTCTTACGACAACAACAAAATTATAGAACATGAAAAATCGTCCTTTTCCATTTGTATCGTATAAAAGTGTAACGTAACGTACCGGCAAAACTCGAACAGGATATTTATTTAAATACCACGCTTACTTATTCTTGACTGTGAAAAAATTCAAATTACAAATAAAAAGTCCGTAACACAATACCGAGAGTAATATAGGAAGTAACGTAGGAAATGACGTTGTATGAAAAGCAGCATATTTAAAAAATTCCGAAATAAATGAGGAAGAAAGCGGCGGTGTCGAAACTGTTAAAATCGGAATAAAATTAACGTGATCAGAAGTAATCGCAACCATTGGAATCGATCCAATGAAAAATCAAGAAGTTTAAAATCAAAGTTGAAAAATTCAATTAGTTACATATGTCATTGAAATTGTTGTCGATAATCGATAGATACCCAAATACATCGAAAGTAAATTATCAATCGGAATGTTTATACAACGTAGTTACATTTTACATATATAATTCACGTAGACCAGATTAACGGGTACTCCACAACATTAGGAAGTTTGATCGATCGATCGTAATATAGATCAAGGGCAAAGATACGAAAGGACAAAATGTTATCGGTTGCATCCAGAGGATAGATAGACGTCTTGAGTCTTGATGTTTGACACGTTGGCCAGATATCCTGGGCGTAGGACAGTTTCTGTTATATTATGCTGTTGTAGGTCGAGAAGAGCTTGCGAAGAGTAGAACCGGAGGTAGGAGAGCGTAAGAGGAGGGACAGCGAGTTGCATTTGGTAGGCAAATGCTCGGAAACTCTGCCGTCAAATATTGAGACACGTACGCGCTGCTACCTGCGTGCACGGTCGACGTTGAATGTTACGCGTGGAATCTCCGCCAGTGCAAGCTATTTATGTAAACGACAGTTCCCAGGAGCGTTACCGTCGCGCGTTTGCTTATATTTCCGGCATTTTGTGAACATTACCGTGGTATTCAGGTGACATATTCCTTCTTCTCCCTTCTCTTCGGCTTCCGTATTTTCCCGTGACTGTACGACCTTCCACCTCCATCTCCGCCACTTTCCATCCCTTTCGAATAGCGACCCTACGTCTCACCGCACTATTTCCCTCTTTTCATCTCGCGGCCGTTAGCATCAACGTGAAACGTTGCGCAACATCGTCCACGACGTTTCGCTCTCAAAGTCTTAATCATTTATCTTTTACTCTTATTCTCGTTCCTCTCCCTTTCAACCACGGATCGGTTCGGTTTCGCTTCTATCATTTTACTCCATATACTCGATCAATCTTTCGATTAGACTCCTCCGAGAGGAGTTCCCTCCTCTTTCGGAAATTTGTCTAGCCCATTGGATAAGCTATTTATCATAGGTTACGATCATCTTTCTATCTTAATCGAGTGGAACACAGGGAAGCGACAAAGAGGGCAGAGAGAGAGAGAGAGAGAGAGAGAGAGAGAAAGGTTTAATAAATTTATAATCAACGGCCCGAAGCACGACATATACCTCATACACGCGATAACACGCGTACATTTACATATTGCGCCGCACAATTGCACGCGTGCCGTGACGCACATAACTATGGGAGTACATAAATATCCCGAACGAGGCAAGCTCATAAAGCATCGTCGAGTGGTCCTACATGAAAAACGTCTCTTTATTCCATACGCTCTCTCGCACCGATGATACCAATGAGACACGTCATTTGCAATGCTATTACTTCGGTCTTCGGTATAACAATGGGTAATTTGAATGTATTAATTCCACGTTGACACGGTAACGCTCATTGTTCGGTTTAGACGCCGAATAAAGGGAGAAGGAAGGCAGGGTATACATATCTATCTTGGGTAGATAGCGAGAGAGGGACGGAGAGAGGACCGACCTACTCCGAAGTAACCACGAATATTCTGACGAGACCGAATATAAACGCAGCGAGTGTGCCGGCCAGTAAATGCATGTATATTGCTTCATGAATGCACTCGGCGATGAGCTTGCAGTTAGCCTTGGTGGCATCGTTATTAGCACGGACCATAGCTTATGCGTTCTCTCACGAGCGCTAGGATCCATCCTGACAAATAACTTCCGTCCTTCCGTTCGGAAATCTATCTCTTATAATTTCCGTATCGCGATCAATTCTAATTTCCACCTTTGCTCCGAAAATTTGAAAAAGAAAAAACAAAGAAAAAAAAAGAAAACAGTTCCTGACCTTGCACTTCGAAACGAACCGATGAAAGACCCGATTAAATACTCGAAGCCGTTATCTCATAATATTTGCTTTATACGAAATCTTAATAATGATCATTCGTGCGAACGTGTGTACGTGCACGTGTGTGGTTTACCGTCTTATATCTACACAGTCGTTTCGTTAAAGGGATCCAGGACCCTTATACCTCGTCTAATAACGTTCCTGCCCGAGGCAAGGATAGCCGGGTAAAAGACAACCGAAGAGACTGTGTAATCACCGGATCGACGGTGTGTTGGAGGAAGACGCGCGGAAAATGTGCGCGTTGAATTCGTGTAATTTCGTGGCGATCGATCGATTGAAGCCTGCGCGACGGACAGATCTTTCTGCGAATCACTATCGAGATCGTTTTATAAACTCGACGTCGAAAGGGAGCTTCCTCTCATAATTAAGAAGCCGATTAGATTCCACATTAGAGAAATCGAAGCATCCATCCAAAATTTATTTCGCTTCTAATTAACGTAATTCTCTAGACGCCATTTTTGTGCCTAGAATCGAAGAGTTTTTTAACAAAACGAACAAAATATTAATAAAAGTCCATAGTCTCGAACGAAAGAATAAGTAAGAGATTTTGGATAAGAGCAGCGTCGATAGGGGATGATCTCGAATGGATGAAAATTAGTACCGGTACTTACTCGACGCAGAAAAAAGAAAACGAAAAGAAAAGTTTGAGAATTACGTCTCGAGAAATAATATTCTTTTATCGCATTCTACCGCGATCCGATCATTGTCAGCCGATACATGGAAAGAGCTTTACTCTCGATCCCCTTTCAATCTTCTGATGGGACAATTTCCTTCGAAACGGCGAATGATCAGCCAATATCTATTTCTCTACCTTTTTCATAAGAGCACCCTCCGCGTCTCCTGGACCTATTTCTATTAGCCATTTATGGTCGATGAGTTGCTTTATGTAGTTACAATGATCTCTTCGGCCATTGGGATTCCCTTTCGATATCAGAGAGTCGGAGTAAATCGTTCGAGCTAGTTGTTATCTCGAAACTGTGTTAGAGCAATTCGATCGGCTGATAAGTCCCGACAGACTTTGGTCTAAAGAGAGAAGAAGAAAATAAGATTTCGTTAAACGAGCTCGAAGAATGAGGAATCTTCGAATCGTTGAATCTAGTGAAACTCAAAAATCCTACGATATTACAATTCGTTTTTTTTTCTATAATTTTAATTAATGACAATTCGAAAGGCGCAACGTGGTTAATACCAGCATACGTTATACTCGCGAATATAATATACCGTGTATTCGCCAAACGAAAACCTTAACGCACAAACGCGCTTTTTCCTACAAATATTATTCCAAATTACTCGGCAAACACGCTTTGTTCAATTTTATGCTGCTCCCGGTATTTAAAATTCAGCAAATAATATTCGCCGCTACGAAGAGACGAAGGTGGTGCTGGTGGTTGTAGTGATGGTGGTGGTGGAAAATGAGGTGGATGGAGGAGATTCGATTATAATATTCCAGAACACGTAATACAGCCCGATCTCGAAGTCACGTTCGGCCAGTGAAATTATCCCCCATTGCAATTTGCATCAACAACATACGTACGCATTATAATGCGCGATACGATGTCGCGGTCAGGATCTTTTCCAAAGGGTAACGTGAGACGAGCTCGTTATTTTTACACCGCGAATTTGCGGGGAAACTTCATTGCGACAAAGCTGCGTACGACGTGGGAAACGAGGCAGATGTAATTCCTTCTCTGTTTGCCTCCCTCGGAGGAGCAAGACGCAACCCACCCAACTATATTCTCTCATTCTTGCTTTCCTCTCTCCCTCTCCCTCTCCCTCTCCCTCCTTCTCTATCTATCTATCTCTTTCTCTCTCTCCCCGCTACATTCGCATGACGTTCGTAAGACCTGTTATTTAATAATAACAATGATGTAGAATCACGGCTTTGCATCATTCGAGCTTGCATGCAATAAGTACGGAACGGCAACCGAGTTTGTGTAGGATAATTGCAGCGTGGAACATCGATTATCTTAATTGAAAAGACCTGAGCATATTTAAAAAGAAGTTGAAAACAGGGAACGTTAATTAATTAAATACTTTAATGTTCCAAGTTTTATCCACGATGTCTAGATATGAAATATGAAATAAAGTCTCCTAACCATAAATCGTCTTGATTAAAAGAATATTCTTTCTGATTTAGAAAAGCTATTCTCTAAAAACGTATTTATTTTCGAGCTCGTTAGAATCGATTTGTCAGTCGAACACATATCGAGTCACGAGACTAAGACATCCCAGTGGAATTAAAACTTGCGAGAGTTTCTAGCCGTCGAGAAGGAAGAAGCGATAAACAAAAGATTAAACGTAATCCAGCAGCGTCTTGAACTTCCTTTCTTGCGGATTAGAGCGGATATATCGGCAAGTATTCGATAAAACTTTCTAGGAAACTCGATAGTTCTCCCTTTCTCTTTCTCTCTCTCTCTCTCTCTCTATTTAGGAGTTCAGATAATATCGACTTTTCGTAAAATGACGCGAATTTTAACAAGATTCTCATCTAAGTGGCGAGCTACAATGTTACGGATGCATTAGAGCTCATGCATATAGATACAGGTTACGATCCCGTATCGGTTGCTAATTATACGAGAGTTAAATCCATAAGGAGCAGCGACATTAATTTATACCTAACACTACCTTCTCTCTCAATGTTTGCCGATCCAGTATTATCTTAAGCAACTCCACTGGGTCCCATAGACACTCGGTTCTTTATTCGAACCGCATCGATCAGCTCTACCTTAATGTTTCGTATCCCTTGAATTTGCATTCGTTGCTGGTCTCTCTCTCTCTCTCTCTCTCTCTCTCTCTCTCACTCTCTCTCTCTGAAGCACACAGAATAACTTGGATAAATGGAAGGAAGAATTAAAAAGAAAAAATTATAAAATAAGTTGAAGAGGATCTTTTGAATTTGCTACTCGGTCACTCGAGTCTCCAGCTTTTACTGTCATTTTCAATTGCTGTTATCGCTTTCAGGACTAGACGAACGAATGTTTCGGAAAAAGCTATAGCAGGTTTCCGTACTATACACCGACCGTCTCCCATTAATGGCGACGACGACCAAAACGAGAAGGCTGGAATATTTTTAATTGGACTGCAAGCTCGAGCGAGTCCAGCGAAGGGACCTTTGCTACGAATTTTGCTGGAAAACCTAGGTACGGAATTCGCACAGAAGGCGATACACGCTTCAGTTCTGTAGCTACAGCGGCACCATCATCGCTATTACAACCACCACTATTAATACCATTCCCATCAGAGGGAAACCCGAGCTATTCCGTGCTTTTTGACTCGTTCTTCCTATTTTCTTTTTCTCTTTTTCTTTTTTTTTCCTCTTCCTTTCTCTCCTTTTTTTTTTCTTTTTATCTCATGAGAGGAACAACGAGAGCGAGTAAATCTTGCCGAGTACATCGCTTGGCGAGGCATAAAATTCTCGGAGATATGTGCCTTCTGTACCACTACATACATATTCTGTATAGCGTGTGTATCTCTCTATGTACATACATAGTTTGATATGGTGAATGCGTAGTACGTCGTGTCGTATGGCCGGTACGTTATGCTCGGGTACGATGTCCTATAACCACGAAAGAATAGGACGTTCCGTTCGACGAGCGCGCTCGTAAAATACGTTCAAAGATGCTGCCGGTCTTGTGTGTATGCGCAACTTCGAGAATATATGTACATTGTGCACATTTCAGATTCGAGATTCGGTATCGTATGTATGTATGCATGTAAATTGGTAGGTAGGTAGCTACGGGTATGACGATGAAGGACATGATAGATGCCGTTTTAAACGCCGCTTTGATCTCCGCGATGTTGTACAAACAAAATATCCATTCTGTTTTATACTAAAATAGAATATATGTATAACGTGGGCGCTACGAATAGTTTTCCTATATTTCCCATAAATGCCGAATTTCTCTATCACAATGAAAATGTTCGATCTTTCTGCAGCCTCCACAAGGTGCTTAGAAATGATTTGTTTCTTCTTTGAGAAACAAAGCAAAGTAAAGAAAAATCATCTTGTGTCGTTTTTAACTTGTGTCAAAACGTATCACGGTTATCTCGAAAATAATAACTATTTTTCTCTCTTCGCTAACGTCGGCTCAGTTTTGTCGAGACAAAATGCTAATGGACCCGGTCCACCCAAGCGTTCATTCATCCAAGTAATAACTGTGCTCAATGTTGCTCGACTTCGATGACCGAAGGATAATCGATAAATATATTCGATTAAATAGAATCACCTTTAAAAGTTAATATTTTTAAATATTAGATAATAGCAATCGAAATTTAATTTTTTATCGAATAATGAATTTACTAGCAGATTATTGCCCTACATCTTTTTTCTAATTCGCAAAAAATTGGGTCTTTCTTTCTAATTGCTTGAAACGAAACTCGAACGAAATTTGAACTCCCAAGTGAGAAAAGCAATAATTTATAACGTAAGCAATATCATTTCGTCTACCTAGTTTGTTAAAAGCAACAGATCCAAGTTCTTCTGTTATAATAATTAAGTACTTTCGATTTTGATGATATTAGCAAATGTTATTATACGGAAGGCAAGGTAAGGTAAAAGCCTTTTGTGACACAAGATTAGGGAATTTCTGGTTGACCAAAGCACTCTGCTGTTCAATTGTCTCTAAAGCTGCCCCTAACCATTCATCCTATTTCGCACTGAAAAGTGGGAACATGATGCAGTACCAATTGAACTCGCAATCAGATTATCGAACGATGCGTTCAAAATATTACAAGTTTCTTCTTGCCTTCGTACATACGTAACGTTAAATAGATTTTTATCTTATACCCTTAAGGAATAATAAAAAATGTTTATGAGTCATTTTAAATCGAATAGACACCAGGGATATTGCGAATAATTTCAATAAATGCCTGCCTGTGCATCTCGTTCAAGAAGTCGTCTAAACTAGTGTGGTATTTACAATGAAACGCGTATAATAACGTAAACGCGTTGGAACGGTATATATAAGTTCGCGAAAGTGCCACCGGTTTATTATCCTTTAAGGCACACGCACATTCGTGCTGAGGACTGGCGCGATAACGTGCGCATGGAATTTCCTGAAAGGTTCTCCCTTCTCCACCTTCCATACGTGCATGCTCTCTCCCTCGTTCTCTCTCTCTCTCTCTCTCTCTCTTCATCCTTCTCTGCTTCTCATTCCGTGCCGACGGTGCTCGTTCCAGCAAATTGAATGCCAGTGCGGGCGTATTCACGCACGCGAAAGAGCCAGGTAACGTTCTATTTGTTTTCTTTGCGTTAAAAAGAAAAAAAGAAGAAAGAACAAAAAAGTGAGAGAGAAAGAGAGAGAGAGAGAGAAAGAGGGAGAGGGATATACGCCAGCGCGTATCTATTGAGACTTCGATCAATGCAAAAAGTGCGGCGCGCCTCGACTCGGTTTCATTAAAGCTTCATTAACTAAAACGATCGCGGCGCATCACTGGCCGTTCTCTTTTCGAGTTTGGCCTTCGAATCCAAGCGATTTTCCATGGACGATTGAAACGTTACCTTCACTGACTCCAAGAATGCTTCTATGCTTTGAAACATGAGATAAGAACGATCGCATTGACAAGCTTCGTTTTTCCATGTGATCTCGATACTTAGGCATTTGCAAAATTTCAAAAGCACTTCGAAAGTTTTGAGTGGACAGACGTAACCGTCTACGCGTTTCACTTGGATGCTGCTTTCTCATTAGTAGATGTATTTCTTTTAAGAGCTACTTTGAATTTTATAATTATCGAGATCGCTAGCCATTTCAAGATCTCTCCGCTTTTCATGTCTGTGTTCGTGTGAAATTCAATGACATCTTTACATCTTTGTACGAACAGTAGGTCAGTTTTTCAGAAGGTCTAAACCTAACTCTCATATCTCACGAGGTTGTTGGAGCACAGCTAATCCGTGGAAATTCCTCAGATGTAAAATTATGCAATAAGTGCTACGAAATGGAGCCGTGTTGAGGTGAGTTGAGGCTCGCGACTGCGGCTGGAGAACAACATATTGCCTGTGTTGGACACGACGCGACCGCGTCCCTTTGTCCCGCGGTACGTCCGAGGTTTCACACAGCAATTGAATAAATATTCATTAGTGTAATTAGCATGCACGTATGGAGCACTAACCACTGGACTGCCGCTACGTCTTTAATTGCGTCGCTGTGTTTCTCTCTCTCTCTCTCTCTCTCTCTCTCTCTCTCTCCCGTTGCGTCATACTTCTTTTTTTACCCATTTTTGAAAGTCTGTCCCGGATACGAATCGTTATAACAATACGGCATTAATTCGAAGCTCACGTGTACGGTGTCGGAGAACGGTGTTGAGAACGTATCGTCGACTGGTATTACGCGTAAAATCTAGTATAATATATCTAAAAGAGAAAAGATTTTCCAAGAATTCGTCTTATATTTAAGGCATGTACCTATAATAGATTCTATTTCTAATATCGAAAAAAGTACGGTAATAACCTGTAATCGAAAGTGATACCAAAAATTCAACTTGTCAAATATATTAATATTGTACTTTGCAATCGTTGTCTGATATGATTTTTAACACTTGTGTATACGCATACAATATTATATGTAATATAATTATTTATTTAAATAATTTGAAAATTTCCTTTCCGCGCGCTTTCTTTTCGATCGTCGCTAGAAGAAAGACTCAAGCGGAACAGAATTATACAACTTTTTTTAACCACGAGAATCCAACGTCGTACATTTTCATGCTGGTCACGTTAATTGTGTAAACTCATCATACGCTCAAGCAGAACATCAATCATAAGTCCGATAACTTCCGTGCTTTTTGAACGTGAAACGTGAGAGAGCGAGGAAATGAGAAAAGCGTGGAGGTCGATAAGGGACGAAGTGAGAGAGAGAGAGAGAGAGAGAGAGAGAGAGAGAGAGAGAGAGAGAGAAAGGGAAAGAGAAAGAAAGATGTTCCGACAGCGAAGAATTTCATAACCTCTTAATTGCACATACCACGAAAGCACCACTCATTTACATTTATATATCGCATTCCAATAGCATAGCGAGACGGAATAGTTCACTCCTTTTTCTTCTTATCAAACCTGTCTAAAAGACGTAGACACGCACGCATATACACACGAATAGAGACAAATTTTCATAGCTTTTGCAGAAAAATAGATTTTTGTCTTTTGTTTCTTCATCATCTCAGTGGGATGATCATGAATTAAACGATCGAATATAAATGTCAACCATGACACTGGCAACGGCGTTAAGAGAAAGAAAGATATTTAGCTACCCTATTCGCTGATGTACCACCGTTCGCGGTCTACCAGTGTAGGTAACTTACAGCAGAATGATTTTTACGAAACGACTTTATTGACTTTAGAGTCAACCTACGAGAAAAGGTTAATGTCTCTTGCTGACATTTTTGTCGAACAGAGAACTCAAAAGTTTAAAGTTTATATATTCTAAATATAATGCTGTAGAAGCGCTAACGTAAAAACTAAGTTTTCTGATTTGTAAAACGTTCTCATTTGCATCGCTATTTCCACAATTTCATTCTTCCAATTGTTCTTTTATTGTAAAATGGAACTTTATCAATGATAGCTGAATCAATGATATGTCTTTGCGATTGTACGGAAGAGTAATTTCTCGAGAGAGGTGATTCGATGTGAAAATTTTTCTGCCTTCCGCATATCGTTAAAGTCCATTAGCGATTAAGAAAAGTGTTATTAGATTGAATATTTGACAGATCGGTAAAGCTAATTCTACACGTATCTTAGATGCGTGGAAACAGTTTGATTGAGTATGCCTGCAGTAAATCAAGGAAAACTCCAACGATACTACTACGGTATTCTATATAGCCAACGCAAGCCCAGTATCTGGGTACGGGCCTTTCCATTTACGAAGGCAAATACGTGTCTATGATTTGCATCAACATGCATATATGCATCTTTTCTTTAGCCGAGTTCATAGATATGTAAGTATTTGCGCTTTTACTTGCAAACTCAGGATCGATCTAAAATAAAGCTTACTACAAGGCCAGTAGATAATAAGTAGTTCAACGTATGCTTAGGTAGCATGCAGGAGACTGATTAAGATTTTTTCGTCTCGTCATAACGTACGGTTACAGACGACGATACGGCAATTCACTACTTTCCGACGAGATGAGATCAGAATTCCTAGCTCGATTATGACTTCCTAATACGACAAAAATAATGAATTATCCGCGATAACGAAGCTCCGTAAGGAGAAGATAGGGATGAAAGGAAGAAGCCCTCTAAGTTAAATAAGGATTAAATAAAGATATTCGCTGGTGAAAAAAGGAAAGCAAAAGAAGAAGCGGAAGAAGAAGAAAGAGACCTCTTGAGGTAAATTAAAAAGCCGCGCGGCTCATCTTTTCATTAAATATGCGAACAAAGTTCCCCTCCGTCTGGCTTCTATAATAAAACATCCTTTAATCATAGAGTCTAAGAGTTTGAAAATATGACAATTCTAATTATTAATGACCAGTCGGAATACGCGCTAACAAAGGATATCTTTGCTGGGATTTATTTCTTTGTAAAATACAAGCAACTCGTTAATGGACCAAAGCTTTTCGTAAAAATAACAATAAAATAAAACAAAGAGTACGTTGCTCTAAGCACTCGCGCGCGCGCGCGCGCGCGAGTAAAAAGCATCGAGTAGTCGACTACTCGTATTGACCTGCTGACCTATGAGGGTACATGTTTTTACGATTTTATCGATTCGATTCCCATTCGAAATATTTTCCAGCGATTGCACTTTAAAGAGTTTGGATAACTAACGGACGGGGTTGGTAGTTGCAACGTTGGTAGTATAACATAACTTTAACGGTAAGCTCCGAACGTTCGAAGCTCCATGAATAATAATCAAATTTCAACGAGAAGGCGTTATACGAAACTAGATTAACGTATCATTAAATGAGAATTTCGATTTAGGCACGAAATCAATCGTATATTTCATTCCTTGCTTTCATATCGGGGTTTCTATATAACGACAACTTGGTCTATTTTTAATTCGATTAAGTGAGAGAGAGAGAGAGAGAGAGCTTAGCATCCACCATCTTCCGTTTCCTATTTCTCATTTTACCTCGTAAAAGGGATATGTACAATAACGCCGGCGTGTAAAAAGTACACGTAATACTTTCAAAGAGGAACGTCATGAAAATCTTTACAAGATGAATGAAAATAAAAAGGAGAAATGGCGATGATAATGAGTTAAGCGTAAAATCGTATTAAAATTGTGTTATGCAATAAGAACGGAGAGAAAGACGAGAGAAAAAGAGAGCAGAAGAGAAATAAATATAGGATAACTGTCAGACGATAAATGTACAATGTAAATGTGACTTTAAGAACACGTACGATGCAGGTGCGTCGCCGGTAAGCTGTGTTCTAGTCTTCATGTTGAATTCATGCATCGCATCTTCCTGTTTCAAACAAGATACACGTACGAAAACTCTGGCAAACGAACGCGCTGTAAACACGTGATAAAAGTCCATCCATATTGGTCCAGATGGTGTATAACGTGCAAATCCCTTTTTTCTCCGTCGTTCAATTAAAAACTCTTCTCGTATGCCGCGCCGTAACGAAGGATGACCATTTGGAGCCTAAAAACGTAAAACGATTGCTCGACATTTTCTCTTCTACTATCGTAGAGAATTTCTATTGAAATGTCGTGCGACATTGAAAGTATCTCTTTCATGATTCTCGCGTATATCCATTCTCGATACGTGCCAATATCGTTATCATGGTCCCGAATACCAAAGAGACATATCAATTTTTCCGAGATATTGATAACCACCTTGGTACAGTCGGTTGCGTCTACTATAAAGAGTAAAAGTACATTTGGCATGAATGTTCTTTGAGAAAGTATTGCGTAGCTACGTGCGAAATACCTAGCGAGGCCAAACTCAAGATTCTTTACGAAGCCATTTGATATGCAGAACGTCAAGTCTGCCTCTGGGTTCGTACAATCATCCCTTGCTTTACTTCGTCGACGAGTGGGAGTTGCGTAATGGGAGGTGGAAAAGAATCCCTTGAAAGGATGGAAAAATAAAAGAGAAGGTCCATGACGATAACTACAGAAACAGAAACAACAACGACAACCTCGAGAAAAAGCAGATTCGCGAGGACAAGAGAGAGAGAGAGAGAGAGAGAGAGAGAGAGAGAGAGAAACGAGAAAAAGAAGATAATGCTATTGCTGCTTTATTGCAGGCAGCTTGTTTAAAAACTTGGAAAGCAGCGCGAAAGGGATGTAACCGAGACAGCTACGGACTCGTTGGAGAGAATAATAGAAAAGTTAGGCGCTAGCGCGCATCACTGCTCCCATCCCTTCTCTCTCCCCCCCTTCTCTCCCTCTCTCTCTCTCTCTCTCTCTCTTTGTTTGTTATCTGCAAAAGTATGCTCGTCTATGTATGTACGTATATGTACGAGATTGTCCAATAGAAGAGAAGAGAAAGTTTTTTTCTTGTCTAACTTTGTCTATGAATAATTTCTAGTTAGTTTGCGATTTACAACGCATTTGAGTGTTCTTCAATCGAATTCATCCATCACGAATCCTGAAATCTTTGTAATCGCGAAAGGAACACTAAATGCAAGCATAAAACGAGCCTTGACTTTCGCGAAGAATTAATTTTGTCGAATTATTGTCATTCCACTTCTATGCATACCCATACACGTGGCGAGAGGTAATATATACGAGAGAACCCGCTCGTATATACAATACATAATTCACTTACGGAACAAAATTCATCCCTCAACCGCTCTACGATACACTTCCGTTGAAAGAGCGAGAGTGAGGGTGGGGGAGAGAGAGAGAGAGAGAGAGAGAGAGAGAGAGAGAGAGAGAGAGAAAGAAATACTCTCCGCGGCAATTAGGCCGCTTTTCAGTCGCTTGCTCACCAGCCAACATATGTACTCCGATTTTTGCTTCCAAGCATAAAACTTGAGCGAAAGAATGGCTGGAAAAATGCGCTCGAAAGACAAATTACGTTCGTATGCTAATCTCGGTACGAGATTTGAGTTTATTATTTCGAGTTCACTTTGTTGATCCTGACGACGTTAACGTTTTCCCCGTATATTGCTTTAATAATATCAACGAATACGATTAGGTATACAGTTGTAAGAAAATATGACAAAAAATTTCTATTGTTTTATTAATCATCGAGATCCTCTATTCCCCTTGAAATATTCTTTGATTCGATTGATTTTGATTTTTCGTCGAAAATAGCAAAGGACACGTACATATGCAAAGCGCATTTAATCGTCGATGCTCGATCGACGAGATACTCAATCGTCGAGTTCCTAACTATTCATACTGTGTATAGGGCATGAATATTGCGTGACTCGATCGTACGTAAGCGGTTCAACATCAGTCTCCCAATTTCCTCCGAGTGATTACCTTAATACGTTGCAATATTTCCGTTCGGATAAACCAACGTGATCGGTGGTGCTTATATATAGATAGATAGATAGACAGAGATAGAGAGAGAGAGAGAGAGAGAGAGAGAGAGAGAGAGAGAGTTGACAGAGAGAAGGAAGGGCGGCTATGTCGATGCATCCGTCTTCTCGCCGGAATATTAAGAGCCTCTGCATGAATACTTTGATCTAACGAGGATGCCTGAGTATTGATCGTGCTCAACTGTGACGCAATCCGTGAAGTTTATGTCAAGTGGGGTGATAGTACAGGGTGATAGATTTCGTTGCCGTTTCATACGAAACATTAACTCTTGAAACGCAGATTTATTTTATCGTTCTTGTTCAGAGAAGCCTGAATTGATTTATCGTACGCGTTACGTTTGTCTTTTCGAATAAAATTTCGCGTGCGTTGCTAATATTTTAACACAACCATATTTTCCACGTACTTTTTGTCTCTTTTTGTTCTCGTTATTCGGAGGACTGGACAGCGCTTAAATGTTTACTGTATAACAGCGATTTTACGACACGATGTTAATGCAAATAGAGATGATTCTACAGTTAAACCAAAGTTATAATGTTTTTCATAAATCAAAATTCAATCAAAATCACCAAAGTGTGTTTCCTAACGTCCGACTACTTTATTAAGATAAACGAGGACTGACTCGGCGAATTTGTTTATCAAAGGGGAAAAAAAAGAAATCGTCTCTCGTGCGAGCTTAATCGCTATGTAAACAAATACAAAGCACCTTTTCGTTCCAATCTTCATCGACGAATCTCTCGATTCTATTTATGTACGCGTGGATGTGTTTATTTTCTTCTCTTCTATGCAAATATATTGGTTATATCTATCTATATGCGTGCACCAGGTTGGAGTTATAAATGTATCTAGCCGTATCGATTGTGTGTAAAGTGGCGATAACGTGTGTGAAAAAGTAAGGCTTCCTAACGAAAGAATGAAGTGGAAAAAGCAAAGGGTAGTAGATCGAGCGTTAGTATCGGGATTCTTCCAAGGAGCGAATGGCGAAAGTGTTCCGCGTCGTCGTGTCTTATCGCGAAGGTTTGCGCCACGACATGCGATAATTCGTACGTGTGCCGCTCGAAAATTTCCGGGTTAGCGTTTAAAGAAATACGATTCTATCTCTGGACACACACATATCGTGTACGTATATATACAAGACGGTAGTAAAAATATTTGAGTCTTCGAATCGATGAAGTTTTTTCTCTTGTTATCTCGGACAAATGATAAAGTATTTAATCGAAAATTTATATTCCCTGCGATGTCAAAGACCAATATAAATTTGCGTCATTCACCGTGTTTGACAAAATATTGGTTTCATTTCATTTAAAAGATAAACGAGAGGATAAACCATTGCTGTTGGAAAATACGTAAATGCCTGGAGAAAACCAAGCGGTCATATCGACATAAATTATTTCAGGTTTACACAAACAAGCTAAAAGGTTCGGGCAATATGGCCGAACGTTATAGGTCACCGTTGGTAAGTGCCTCCCGAAAGCGTACTTAACGTACAAATATTTAAGTATCATTGCCCTCTTTTAATCTCTTCATAAAAGAAATGTTAGGAATCACGGTCTTGCAATCATTTTGTTCGAGTTGATAAACGATTAACGAGAACATTATTGTCCATTTCGTTAAAAATTTTATGATTTTTGTCAAGTCAGCAGGAAAAAAAAATACGTATGTACACTTTAATATCTGGGTTGTTTTTTTCCGATCTCTTTATGATCATTTCTCTTGGCCTTTCCTTTATCGTAATTTTTTCTACGAGCAGCACTCGTGACATATCCTTTCTCTTTACTCTCTTCTTTCTTATTTTCTTTTCTTCGTTCCATCCTTTAACGTTAGCAGACCGTCAAACTTGTGTAAGTTAATTCAACGTCGTAAATTAATTGTTGCCTTCAATTAACTCTTCGCTCCCGCTTGTCCTCGTAGCGAAAGGCAGTCGGTCCCTTGGTGAGTACTTAAGTAAACACCATAATTATTTAAGGTCCTTGCAACTCTGCTCTCGCTTCTTCTCTCTCTCTCTCTCTCTCTCTCTCTCTCTGTCCCTCTCTTTTTCTTCTTCTTCTCTTCCTTATACCTTTCTCACTACTTCGAAGAAAGTAGATGAGAGGACCAGGACAGAAAAGAGGGCATTGTTACGTTAATCGCTATGTCAAGGTTTATTCGCGACTGCCAACGACAGAGATCGTAGTCGGCTATTGTACGTTGTCGCAAAAGCGGATTACGTTTCCCGTTCCTGACGGGAATGCTGCTTCTCGCCGAAGCATCGCCTTTAAAGAAGGTAACGAGTCTTATTGTGTTGAAACTTAAACATAATCTTGGTGGTATCGTTCAAAGAAACGATTACGTAAATTATAATTGACAATTAATCTTTAATTCTTTTTATACCTTTCTCAAAGTATATTAATAAAAATTAACAAATATCGTAAAAATCTGAACGAAACGTCCTTTATGTATAATAAATAATATCCAATATCAAAGTTCGATGAAACAAAATAAAGAATTACAGGTAGATAAGAGACGACGAATATTTATACTTGACCTACTTCAATGAATGAACGATGAAAAATTTAATCTGAAAGGACCTATCCATCGTGGACGATGACCGAACGAAATGGGATGAAGGGCAGAATGAAAGATCAGTCATGATCGTACGAGTATATCAATGAGCCGAGAAAAGGGCTGATTATCGACGAAGAAGGAGAAGAAGGAGGAGGAAGATGGAAGAAGGAAGAGCAGAAACTGCCAAACTCTCTGTTCGTCCGAGGACGATGTTAAGCAAGTCACGCACGCGCAATCTCCATACATCACCGTCCGAGCGTGTAAACTTTTCAACTCCCCTTTCGCATATCCGCCTACTACACGAAAAGCCCTTTTTCCTCTCTTTCACGGTAAAATTTTTTTTCTTTTTACTTATCCACGTTCAAGGTACTAACATCGGTAGTTCTCTTCCAACCCTTTTCCCATCAGTTCGAATCGATCTTACGAATACATCTCTCTCTCTCTCTCTCTCTCTCTCTCTCTGCCTGTCTGTCTGTCTGTCCCTTTCTTTCCTAAACGCATTGGCGCAGGGCCACGAATTATCGAAGCTCAATTGGAGCGAGTTTCGAAGGGCTCGACCTGGCGGACGCATCCTCCTGCTCTCTTTTGTTCGGATCTCTCTTTTGTACCAACCGATCCTTGGACGATTCTCTTTCATTCGCTTCTTCTGCCTCCTCGTTTCTCTCTCCCCCTCCCCCTTGTCCCTCCGCACCACTCTATTTTCTCTCTTTCTCATTATCCGATATATGGCCCGTTCCATTCTCCTGCGTTGCTGTTCTTTACCATTCTACTTCTTCAGCTCCTCTTCTGCCCTTGCAATTCCATCGCTGCAGGATTATTCTAACTCTCACGAGGCAGAAAGAGAAACGCCGTGAGGGCTTAGCGATTACTCCTGGACCGTCCGGGAGCAGCTCGTATCGCGCAATTATTTGAAATTTCCCTTCGATATCCCTCGAAGCAAGCGAAAACTTTGTTTGACTGCGATTAACCCGAACCGAGATAGAAAATCATCTCGAAATTCAACGTAATCTCCGAATTGTGCTCGTGCACATTTAGTCAATGTTCCATCGTGAACTTTGACCCGATATTAATTTCAGCGATCGCGGCTTCTTCGAGTTCATAATCTTTTACGACTAATCCTTGCCACGAGATCCCTCGAACTAGCTGGAAATACATCGAATGTAAATATCGTTAAAAAGTTGGAATCCATAAGCTCTCGATCATCGGCTTTAGCGAAATTAGGACAGTGAGAGTTGCTAGTATTCCTAGTTGAACACGGACCCGAACGAATCGATGATAGAAAGTAGGCTTTAGTTAAGGTTTAGGTAATCCGCATCCACTCGTCGTCGTGAGTACCTCGATCAATTCGACGTGACGCAATCTAAGTAAATCCGTGAACGAGGTTTAGGTCTAAAAACAATCGGCAGGCTAAGCCAAGGTCCGCGCGAGAGGTACTCGTCGAAAGTCAAAGTATCTGCATCTAAAAGCAATTCCCAAAAGGATTGTGGGTCTCTATTGCTTTAGGATTATGGCACGACGTTGGTATAAACACCAACACGTAGAGAGGCAGACACATAGACGTTCCATAGCGAGACGATTCTCGAGGGTAAGCCTTCCCTTGCAAGACAGACTTAATCCTTTCCCGATCTGCGTATTCCATAATACCTCATTTCCCCTTGTTAGCTAGGTCGCTTGAACTTTGTTTCCGGCGGAAAGTGTTATCGATCTCTGCCGCGCTCAGTCCACCGGAGTTGGTTCGTTGGTTCACGCGGGCTACACCCTCGCCACCTTTTCTCTCTCCTGGTGCCTGAGATAGGTAGGTACCTAATACGACTTGAAAGCAAAAGCTTTCTATCTCTCCATATAAATTGCCACTTTTCCAATTTGCCAATACCTTCTTTTGTATATATATATAAAATCTCTTTATACATATATATATATATATAAAAGAAGCTTTCTCTTTTACTCGTACATCACGCGCTCCGAGGACATATGTTTAAATTTACTTAAACGAAAGGTATAGTTCGGGTTCGATGTAAATATGCAAAGATCGACTCGGCGCTTAATAGCAGCGTGTCTTGTTAAGTCGCTACGCTTTGGTATCGTCGCAAGAGTAAATTGCTTGTACGCATACATTCTGCTTGCTTTTACACGAACGTCTTACCACCGAGCCCCTGCAATATACGTATGTACTATGTATATGTGTACGCATATACATTTACCGGCAGGATACTAAAATTGCAAATGCGAGAAGCATCTCCTCGGCCAAGTTCAACAGCGAGTAACAAAGTTAAAATCCTATCCGTTTCCTTTCCTAAATTTACGTTGAATATACCAGGATTATAAATATGGAAGTCGCGGAAATTGAAATTGCTCGAATTATAAAAAATGAAAAGCTTGGAGAGAAATCCTCTTTTCTCGATCGTGGAAGAGTCGAATGAAAGCGTGAGAAAGTAGATCGAGTAAAAGTTCCGTAGGATCTTACGGCTACTGGGTAACAGACTGTGAACGATCGAAGAAAAGAGGTAACACCTCCGTTACAGACCTCCTGAAAGAGCGTCGGGATCGATTATGGCGATGATCTTAGAAAACGATTGCTACAGGAAATGCTCGCAATAATGCGTATCCATAAAGGACGGAAGACCCTTGTCAAAATATTAAACCCTTCCCTTTTCAGATCGTGTTTCGAATAGTTTCACGTCATAACAAATCCTATCCTCTTTGCTCCTCCCTATCGTCGTGCTGAAAAGTGAGAGAACGAGAACAGGAACGGCAGCGAGCGTCACGAGTTCAACCGGGTGGTATCACCTTACAACAGCTTTCCACGCGTTGTCCCCCTTGGCGCGCGGAGGGACGACTCCATATTTCCATTTATTTTTGTTCCATCTTTGAAATCATACACCTTTTATTATCGGACCGTAGTGATGCGATTCGTCTGCTCCAGTACAGGTACTTGCAAAATTCTCGACTCACCATGCGCGTCTTTTTATTCATTCTTGGCAATAAAAAGAGAATGAGCGAATAATAACAATAGAAAAATTGATCGAATTTTTATATCAAATGAAAACGGCAAAAAAATTATTCTCATCATTATGCAGCAGGAAAGACGCGTCATCTTCTATTTCCAAATTTAATATCAGATCGCATAGAACGAGAGCGATGGAAAAATGTATAAAATTAAATCGACCGAAGACGACGTCTTTATCGAAGAATCACACTAGGCTGGATTTAACTCGTTCGTCCGTTTGTATCGAGGATTATTCCAAGGATGCGCGGAATCCAAGGTGTCGATCCGTTCAATGGCAATACCTATAAATAGGGACTTTATCGTCTTTTCTCAAATTTATCTCAATATTTTCAATAGTTTCATTTGTCTTCAAAAGCCTCGACGGGTATGAAACGTCCCGCTCGTGAAATAACGCAATTTTCATCCTTTTTCTCGATGGCTCCCAATAGCTGGGAAAATTGTTTGTAAACAATTTTCGAATATCCTTTTGAAATTATTATCTTCAAGTAATGACAGTTATTCTATCATCCGTAAACGTAACGGAACAAAAAGGAAGAGTACCTGCGAATTAGAAATTAGTTTCAATCAGAAAATTGACGATTAAATCGACGCTTATTTTTTTTTTTTTTGTCCAATAACTTTTGGCGGTCTTTTACCGCGTGTCATTTCTCTTTTCCTATTTAGGAATATCCCCGGGAATGTCTTATTCCGAGCGCCAACGACGTCAGATATTATTATTCTAGCCGGGAGCAACGGATTAAATAGCGATTCTTCTAGAGCGTCACATAATAGCTACGGAAATAGAAAAATAACGAGGCAAAACTGGCGGACAGACGACATATCGCCAATCCGCTATGTGTTAACCGATAATTTTAAGCATTTTCGTACGTCATACCAACTAACCACGATTCATTTGGTTGGCCAGTATTCAACCGTCTGACGATTAATAATTCCGAATCACGAATATTAATTGGCACTAAAATTCGCTCCGCCAAAAGGCATATACTCTTAATCGAGTGTACGTCGAGCGGTGGATGTCCAGCTCTAATTTCCCGGCGAGAGGGAAGTGATGATTTTTCTTCGATCATAGACAGGCAAGTATTAATATTTCTATCTGGTCCAATGATTATATATACATTTTTGTTTGTCCTTGAATAAAAAACGAAATGAAAAAGAAGATAAACGTAACGACGTTAGACAAGTATATAACGTAGTGATAATGTTGCCATTATGTCGTAAAAAGCCACCGTCTCGAATTTAACTCACAAGTACATACATATCTACATCTTTACCCTTGTAAATGAAACTACTTTCGTTGCATATTTTTTCGAGTTTCGCATTCCCAGCAAGAAGGAAGAAAAAGGAAAAACGGAAAAATGGAAAAACGGGAAAAAGGAAAAGAGGATCGTGAAATTTCTTCTGAAAGCACGAACCAACGGTTCTCGTTCGAGGATACGTTTATTAGCGTATCAGGAGATCTGACTGAAAATTATTTAATTTTCCTAATTTCTCAGATCTTTACGTGAATCTGACCGTAAAAATTATATTTCACTTTTAACGGGGGAGGAAAAAAATGGACGAATCGTGGGTACGAAACACGCAACGGTATTACTGTCTCGGCATTGTTTAGCTTTCGGAACAATGCAGCGTACCAGGTTCGTAGAGTCCGTAAAGTTTCGCGTTACCACTGCCATCTGCACTAATCGCAAATCTGTACGGTGCTGTCTAATTCAATGTAACAAAGTTCCACGGTGGTCCGTTATAAGTTCGGCTCACCCACCGGCTAGAACGATCGTTATGCATGCGAATGTTATAACTTTCAGCTGGGAATGAAATTTCAGGTTAAAAAGTAATCGCTAGAGATGAGACGAAAGATGCATATTTATATTCATCGCCTTAAGACAGTAAGAAGTAAGCCATCCTCTCTCTCTCTCTCTCTCTCTCTCTCTCTCTCTCTCTCTCTATTCGAATTTAATCCTTGGCCGTTCGCATCGTTTCCAATATTTCCTTCCGAATAATTCCGCATTATTTTGCCGTTAATTATTTTTTAACGACCTTTCTCATAATATAGAATTATTTCTCATTGAATATGTTGGATATAAAAGGACTTACTTGTAAATAATCTCATTGAATTCATCTTTTATGAAAATGGAGATTGTCTGATATAAAGCTTTTCGATTTTGATCAGGATAGAAATATAGAAATATTATGCCTCGATCTGTATCGAGAGACAGAGAGAGAGAGGGAGAGAGAGAGAGAGAGAGGGTGAGAGAGACGTTCCTTGCGTTACTTCCTTGCGTTACGCCAGCCAATTCGCAATTCCATTTCCCGAGAGGGCAAGCTCGTACATCGAAAACTCATATTGACTTACAAGTGACCGTTTCCATGCATACGTAAATGCCACATACGTATGTAGACCGGGAACGAATTTAGCTTGAAGTAATGCGAGGAATTCGTGCCAGCCTAAGATATTGCGCCTACGGCTATCCCTCTCGTTCTCTTCCTTTACTATATTCTTTATACGCGTATGAACTGTGCGAATGGATATGTATGACGCGTTATCGTTCGAATAGCTGCATTTCAAAATTCGTCGACACTGTCGCCGAAAGATGTTCGATCGATTTTTCGTAGCATCCCATCACTTTTTCTTCTTCAACTTTTTCTTCTTGACTTATTTATTAATCGGCATAAAAACTGTACAACATGTGTATACTCGTTTAGACTTAACGACAAGATATAATTGACAATAAATTAATTCCAGCAAGTAAGAATAATGAAAAATTCGAAAGAATTGAAATATTCATGTCCCTATATAATTTCAGTGAATTCGCGTTAACATCAATGGTCCTTGCGAACGGACAAACTTTTCAATGTTTAACGATTTTTGATAGTCATTATGCGTTTAAGTAGGACAGGGTGATAGACGAAAAGTATTGGTTCGAAATAGTTGACAAATCGCTTTTAACGTCATCTATAAGCCGATCGATTCATCTATTTTTCGTTCTCTGGACCCTTCGTATCTCGTTAAATCAATATTGAATATTATTCTCTGGCTATACGTTAGCGAAACGAGGAGGGTTGCAAGTACTTTAAAGTAAACATA
The DNA here is from genome assembly GCF_910589235.1 of Vespa crabro. Lineage (NCBI taxonomy): Eukaryota > Metazoa > Arthropoda > Insecta > Hymenoptera > Vespidae > Vespa > Vespa crabro. The sequence continues at coordinate 11,834,742 of NC_060959.1, forward strand.
CCACTCGACGAATCATTATCCAGCCGCCACGACCGCGTCCAGTTACGTCGATATAAGGTAGGAACGTATCTGTCATTCGATACGTCGAGATATTGATGTTTTTCAAGTGGTGCGCTCTACTTTCGTACCTACTTTCAAGTTGGCAACGATACTCGTTTGAGAACGCTCGAAAATTTATGATCATGCACCGATGGCAGTTGCATCTTGGGCTCTTACTACTTCCTCCTCCTCCTCTTCCTCTACGTCTTCTTCTTATTCCACGTTCGAGTATCTACTCTTTCAAAGCAGAACTTTTCATCGTGGAAAAAGCAAAAATAATGTTACCGTACGTCTCGTCGCAATCCACGATGGTATCGCGATGATAAAAATGCATGTACTCGACAGGTTGCTCCTTTCTATGGAAAGTGCAGATTATTTTTCGACGAATTCCGAGACATCGTCATCCGTATACGTACGTACGTAGTACGTAAGTACGTCGGTACGTAGATACGTACGAAGGTATACGAACGGGACGAAATCCTTCCACGTTTCTCGCACACGACATGGCCCGTACAACGTCAACCTTATTGCCGTGTTACATTCTCGTGTAACAAGTTAGATGCTCGTCGAACAAGACCAGGCGACGACCGTTCGGTCGTTTAACCACAGCCGATTCTCTTAAGAAACGATTAAGAAGGGATTAAGTGACTTTGGGAGTCGAATTCTCTTAGCGCGTCAAATTTTTCTTTCCCTCTCTCTCTCTCTCTCTCTCTCTCTCTCTGTCTCTCTGCTTTCGAAAGAAACACAATGCAGCACGCTCAGGGGTAATGCAGGAGCATCGGAAAGGACTAATTTCTCTTAGAAGATAAAGCGCCTGACGCGAATTCTTTCGTTTATCCTAATACCTATCAACCCCGCAGACATTGGCGGTTTAAGGACGAAGCAGCATCGAAGAGAGTAACAGTTCCAACGTCGAGTTTATAATTACGGCGAACTCCAACGGTTGGTTTTAAATGCGGAATTAAAGCGCAGCAGCAAAGCAACGACGACGATGGTAGTGTCGCGTTTAGAGAAAGAGCCAAAGTCGTGCGGGCAGCTCGACGGTGTGTATGCACAAGGAGCGTTCTTGGTCGCTTAAGAGAGAAACGACCGAGAAAGAATGAGGGAGAAAAGCACTACCACCAACAGCAGCGTCAGCCGAGTCGCTCGGTCAACGCAGCTCTTATTCAAATAATACGAATACATTAGCATGGCCGTAGTCGGCTCATGAATACCTGGAAGAGAGTGTTTGACGTAGTTATTTTTGCACCGCGGCGTCCTCGCGAATGTATATATCGTAAATGGCTTTATAATGACGGCTTACGCATCAACGTGGCTCCGAGCGATTTTATTTCCTCGTCATTCTCTTCTTCCATCTCTTTCGTTGTTCCCCCTTCGTCGTCCTCTACTACTCCTCTTTCTTTTCCCTTTATTCCCTTTAACATTTTTTCGTAATTTCGCAAGTTAATAGACTGCTTCTGCGAAATACGTGAGTTATCTGCCGAGCATATCGTCCACGTTGTCCGCATGCAAATTGCCAAAGAAGAGTGCCATTTGCGGTACGAAAATGCACTTGTATCGAGGACCGAGTTCTCTGCGTAAAAATGCCATTTACGATGCCTCTTTCTCTCGCAATTTTTTATATTCGTCGCACGACAATTTCTTCTCTTTGTCATTTCGCTATTTTCAAAAGACATCGAACCGTACGTCAATCTTTTTAAATCGCTTCTCAGGTGATACAAGAAAACGCTTTTCTCAATTTTCCTTGAAATTCATTTAAAGAGAACTCGAACCGAATATATATGGAATAAATTTATCTCTATTATCTACGTTACCTCGAATATTATCAATTATCCGACGAGTGATAACTCTCGGAAATTATCGATTCAATCCTATGGAGTTAGTAAAAAGGGAAAAAAACTAAAAGAGAGAAAAAAATGCAGGCTGCTGGTATGACTTTGTCCATTGGAAATCGTACTCACGCGTTCCTACTTTTCAAAGTTGAGAAACCTTAAATTCGATCCGATCGGAAGATTTTAAAAAACGATTTTAAAAAAAGATTTTAAAAAACGTTCATTCGAGTTAGCCAACTTTTCTTCTCTTCTCGTAAAATAATATCAAACGCATCTTTTGTCTTTTTCTGCGTAAACCTCGACAAACCTCTAAAATATGATTACCACGGCTGGAACCATTGGTAAAATAATCATAATAATAATGGTACTTTGACTAATGAAAAAGAGAAGAATCGCGAAGAGGGCTCGACGGCTGGTAGGTAGATGTGGTACGTACGATTCGTCGTCGAGGGAGTCGTACGTTCAACCCCTATCCGCGAACGATGCGCGAGCCCTCGACTTTATCTCTCTCTCCGAAGCAACGAGAACACCGGTGCACGAATTTAATCGCCTACGCAATAAACTTCCACCGGCAGACTCATTTACACATGCCGTAATTACATTTTGATACGGTCGCAACGCGATGCACTTTTTTCCAATTATGAGAAGAAGCGAGACGAAGAGAGAGAGAGAGCGGGCTCTCGACGTATGCCACCCGTTTATGCTTTCCCGAAGAAAAGAATATATATAAAAGCATGCATATATATATATATATATATGCTTGTGTGTGTGTGTATTGTAATAGGTATATGCCGTAAGCCAGTATACGCAGATACGCATATGACTGTGAATATGATGTTAACGCGACCATTACAATTTCTCCGTTAGCATCCGATACACGGAAATTGCATTTCCGGAATTATCGCGAATTTTAATCGGCAATCGACCTGCGAATTTTCACCAGAGTTTAAGCGCTTTTAACCGCACACATCGCTTATTTTCTATATTCGATATATTATGGTATACCAGGCATATACTTGACTATGCCAACTTCCGGTGAACTTACCCGTTAGTTTCCAGTACAGATATCATTCGATTGTTCGAAACAGTCTCGCTTATTGACCATCCATTTCCTCCCGTTTCTGACCTGATCTGCTGTGTTCCATGATAACTGTTAAGCGTTAACAATAACATTATGTATCAAGAGAGAATGTCACGAGCGTAATATGGAAATCAGCGCAGCGGTTCGAAGTAATATTATTGTTGCGGCTTCGATGCGTCAAATCCCGGATTTCCCATATAAGCAAACCAGAAAGTCGGCTACTAAATCGGCTGGAGGTAGGAAGGTCCAACCGTGCTTACTTTAATCTCATCCGATAATTCGAGCATTAATGATAATAAATGTTTCCGAGAAACTTTCTAATTGCTTAGTGGCAAAGCAAAGAGGATTTTCCATAGAAACATTGGTTAATACTTGACATTTTCTTCACTCTCTTTTGTGAAATATCCGATTTCGTGTTGCCACTGATCGCTTCTCAAAGTACCGACTATCATAGAAAAAAGACAAAGAAAACGTAGGGGAAAGGAAAAGTGCATGATGGAAGAAGGAAAGTGAGAAAGTCGCGAGAGGTCGCTTAAAGCAAAAACGCGAATGAGAGAGAGAGGTTGGATCTAAAAGAGAGACCGGCCAAATGCACCGACTGATTCCCTTGCGACTATATAATATATATATATATATATATATATATATATATATATATATATGTATATATGTATATATGTATATATATGTATATATATATATATATGTATGTATATATACACAGGAAGGCAAAGAGAAAAGAGAAGAAGGAAGAAGCAAAAGAAAAAAAGAAATAGGGTCCCCTTTTCGCGAAAGCCGTTACTCTTGAATTTGCACCGGTATGAATGTTTAATTTTCCTGTACTTTACGACGGGCCATTAAAAGTACACAGAGTAAGATGGCGGAAGAGGGTAAGGTAAGGTTGCGTCTGGGGTTTGAACGAAAGGCGAAAGCCTCGCTTATCCGGAAGTGCGGAAGAAAGCGAATGTATATCCTATGGAGCCGAGCCCCAGGGAATCTCCGATGAGCTTGTATTTTCTCCTACCGTACCTCTGACTAGGCACTACGATTGCCTTGAAATATGCTATCTCACGAATTTATTGGTGTATAATACCTTCCGGGAAAATCGACCCAATGTGCTGTTTACCCCAGCCCTACAAATAGAAAATCAATACGCGTACTCTAAATATCCTATTGCATCCTTTTTACGTGTCCGTCCTTTACGATTTAAAATATGTAAATATCTGGAACTTGCAAGTATAGTCTTCAACTTATGTGTCTATCCGATGGAGAGCATCTCCTAGATGTACAAATAAGATCCATACGACTTAACGTTTTCACGCACGAATGAGATGTCTAACGACCCCGATGACGGATGTTGGGTTACCAAGCACGTGTATTTGCTTCGTTGACTTTAAATAATCCACGGGGTCAAAGCTATAACAGGCGGAATTAATGGGTGAAAGGTAAACACGCGCTACGGTATACTTTTGTAAATATCTTTTTTTTTTACGATTATTCACGTTCGAGAAAGAAAATCGTAAAAGTAACCGAAGTTAATGGACGAGTTGCGCGTTAGATATGAAAAATGTAATCAAATATTCGTGGGACTGGAAATTATACCGGAGCATTGTTTCGAAGATAATAGCATATGTAGATATACGCCTGTAATGAAAAATTACTGCGGCTAACTTTCGATCCGTTTTATTCGAAATGCCGTGTCCGCATTTATCTACGTATAAGTACCTATGTATGCCGATATACGTATGTATTGTCTGCCATTTTGAAGCGATCAAACGTTCGTGATATTTACGATTCGTTGATGCGATAAAGTTTGACTTTTCTGGTATTCTCGTGCATGACAATTTTTCGATAATATAATGATGCGTTTCAGTACAGACAGCTAAGCAGTAAAATGCTTATTATTACTCGATCCATTCAACGTGATATAAAATATTTAAAATATATTAATCAGTTTAATGAAGGATTACTGACGAATCTCGATGGGATGCATTAAATGTAATAATAATACGTATTCTTTGTAAACAAAATTATATGCATTATTTCAATGGCACGAAAAGGACTGGCGCGATTAATTTAACTACCATTAACCGGTCCTCGTATATTTTTTAAATATTAATGTAGACATTGATCGAACGCACATTATCAAACAAGGTATATACGACTTGTGCGAATTAACTCGATGTATTAAGATATCGGTTACATATTCAACCACTCTGACGCAAACGCATGAAAATGTAATGGTTGCGAAACGTACAAGATACAAAATCATTTCGGACGATGCATCGGGGAGGAACTAGAGCACGAAGAGAGAGAGAGGGAGAGAGAGAGAGAGAGAAGGAAAGAGCGTAGTAGGGAAGATATGCTGGTATTAGGTGCAGAAACCGACTGAGTTACGAGGAGTTATAAATTTCAAATATTGGACTTTTGCCCTGCCTTCTCGCTCGTCCCATCCCCGATTCCTTCTGTGGCACACAATAGAAGGTATCTTCTATTCGCTCTACGCATCTTGCCCTATTATGATAATATCGGATCGGAAAAAAAAAAAAGAAAAACAAGAAAAAAGAAAAGAAAAAGAAAGAAAATACAATTTTGATTCGATTGCTAGCCGACGGCGTCTACGAAAACACTATCGAAGATAAAACGTCTCTCCGTGAAATGTACCCCATTGTTATGTATAACGACTTCTCTCGTTTTGCTCGCTTAATATTTGGCCGAACGTATGCGTCCTCCGAGCATTTGAGTGATCCATGGTGTTAGAAAGTAACATTGAAAATTTAATTAACAAGTTTTATACTTTGAACAAGCGAGCATCTCCGTCCTTAATCGAGAGGGTTTCATATTTCCGCGGTAGTAACATTAAAGTAGGTAAGACTGTCATTACGATGTCTAGCGGATAGTGCTCACCTACTTCACTCTAAAACAAATGAGCATGAAATTCCACGAGAATACTACACTCCGTTGCAGACTACATTTGGGGAAATTGGAATTTAAATTTATTGCGGTGTGTTTATGTCTGCTGTGGTAGACCGCCACCAAGGAGCATTTGCCTTATGACAGTAATCTCAGGAGATTTGAGTAGGATTACGTAGAACGAAGTAATAACAATGCGTATCAAGAAAGAGAAAAAACTATTAACGGAATCCAGAGCGCGTTAAAAGGGTATTTAGCATTCGATCGAACCTTCTTGAAATATGTTGTAGAAATAAAGGAAAAGACTTATCGAAGAGAAAGGGTAAATCTTTTCTAAGAAGTAGAGAACTTCTCGTACGGTAGCTTGCAATAGTGCTTGGAAAAGGAAAGTTTCTTTCATTTGCCGTGTCGCCCTTTCAAGATCAAAGAATGAGACTCTAATTAGTCAAAGAAGAATACGCTATCCTGGTATGAGTTACAAAAAGTAGCTAGCTTATACAAAGGTTCAAGAAGAAAAAGTAGCGCACTCGGTCGAACTTTTAAGATACCGAAGATAACGAGGTACCCCTATGATGTTTTAACGATCCTCTTTTCAACTTCTCAAAGAGATGAGATAAACTCTGACAAAGACTCTAATCTACCACTGCCTTGCTCCATTCCTATCGGACCGATGAGAATGTGTTTCTTACTGGTATTATACGATCGAGACTTTTCCAAGACTCCCGTTGTTAACTCGGAAACGAAAAGAAGTTTAACTCGATGTCCATTTATACGATAATATAGAGATTATTACTCGTAATCTTTATTAAATCTATCTTGCCAGAGAGAAGTTGAATCGTCATTAAAACTATTCCCTTCGTATCGGAGGATCTTTCTTACGAAACTATCGAATTAACGAATCTTTCCCCGAGGTCGAGTTTGAAAGAAGGCTGGCGAAATAACGTGATCAAGCACTCGACGAGTTCTCACAAGTAGGATCGTCGAATTCGAACGACGTTCGTTTCTACCTAAACTGAATCTTTCAGGGTACCGTTCTCTTCCCTTCGCCCGACGATCTTGCGTAACGATCAAACTTTTTCAGGAAAAGCCTTTGGCATTACGCTCGCAATTCGGATCCTTTTATATCGACGCCCCCTTTATGAAGTAACAAAAGTAATAACGACTCATTAAGCTTTCCCGTACGACTCGATAGGAATCTATCCATTAGAGATACTTTTTATCGTCTCTATCGTTTCGAAGAAAGAAACGTTTATCTTCCTTTTCCTCGTAGCCATCAGGTATGTACACATGTCGCGGAGTACCGCTTCTGACGGTACCATAGTCAAAAGTCGAAAAAAATCAATTTCCAAAGTATCTTTGAAATTACTTTCTGCTTCGGTATTCGTTATTTCGTGATTTCGACGATAGAATTGGGATTGCTTTTTTGGACGACGCAACGTTTCGTGCAACCCTGACGCGTGATCGGACGCGTGGTCGGACGTATTTACGTAGATCATATACATCCACTGGATACGAACCACCTGGCCGTACTTTCTGACGTGGCACTAATAGAGACGCAACCAAGTGGATAAACGTAGTAGCGAAGGTTTCTCTGATTGCAACGAAGCGAAGAGCGTTGTTCTATCCAAGCAGGCTGCTTCCGCGAATGATCAGACAACGGGCATGGTCTGCAGGAGCTTCTGCCAATCTAAGAGAAACTAAATACCATTTTATCTGCTTTACTACTAGACATCCCTATGGCAAACCTGCTATCTTCCCTTTGTTTCGCTTTACTTTCCTTTGCATGCGCACATTCTTCAGACCTGCTTTCGAGCCTGCATGAATATCTAACATTTATCAATTAAAAAGAATACGATATATCGATAATGATTAACAATTCTTGATACGTATCACGCGTTTGATATTCTTTTCTTTGGAAATAGCAATTTCTGACAACGATACTATACCGTATAGTTAGAGAGATAATAATCGTTGAATGGTTCGCCTCTTTGATATCGCATCTTGTTCTCTGTATATCGCGTATATCATAGTGTAATCAAACCTCCTGTACGTCAAAGCTCTCTGTTGAATGCTTCATCGTCGTATTCGTCATTAACGAATTATATATATATATATATATATATATATATATATATATATATGCGTTTGGGATAAATGCAAAATCGAAATTATCGAATTTAATCGAAATGAAATGTTGAAATTAAAAATTATAGAAGGTTAAATTACGATTCTTCCTTTGAAAGGAAAGACGCTTGAAAGAATTTTGAAGGAATCTTAATTGAACGAATCGAGAAAAAACTTTGGAGAAGACGCGTGATTCCTTTTACTTGTCGCCGAGTCATTTAAAGTATCGCGATATATACTAGGTTAATTGGATTGGAGTTTACACTAGAGAAATGCATTATAATTACCGGTGTATTCCTTCTCTCTCTCCTTCCCTCGCTCTCTTTCGCGCAAAGCTAACACCCCCATACACCGGTTGTTATCTGAGTAGAAACAACAAGCCACACATTTGGGTCTCCGAGTAATCAGACTAACATGAGATGCGGACTCCGCTACTAACTAAACTCTAAAGTCTGCCGCAAGTTAGCCCGATGTGGTGTCAGTGAGCACAGAAGGAGTCTCTGGTAAGTACGTACCTAAGGCGGCTGGTATACCTGTCAATTGTAAGCGTGTAGGTGAGTAGAAATGCCTTTGGATCCCGTGAGGTTAACCGCGACGCTAAGATAACATTCAGTGCTAACTCAGGGGCTCTTATTTTAATTACCTCGACCAGTAACACGAGGCTACGTCATCGAGGAAAACGTGGAACGTCTGCAGCACCTATATTTCTTTTCGCCAATTTCCCTCGTACGCCTTCGCGTAACGCCGTTTATTTATTTACAATTAATCTTTATTCCCTCTCAAGCCTTTAATAATCCCGAAAATTCCTAAGGATAAACTTTTTATCGCTTTATACTTCGAGTTAGGTATGCGTATCTCGCGCTCCTAACTTTCTTCTTGCATTCTTCTTTCGATACATTCTGTTGAAACCGCATAATTTATAACGAGCGAATACATCTTTCGATGGAATCTTGATGCTTGCTCGTGTAATGCCGGCTTCATGTACGTAATGAGAATTTTCGACCGAGTAAATATTTCGAGAACATCCCGAGCTCGTTAAGAATTTCATTAGATACCTATTCGTCTAACATTTTATTCGTCGGTCGGGCATCACACGAACTACATCGACTCGTTACGACGGCTAACAATCGATTCTAGCAAATACTTGATTTACATCAAATTATAGCCTGTAAAACCGATAATACGTTCGTGGAGCATTAAAACTTTGAAGGGCTATCAATTAATATGGAAAGGTTCAAACTTTGTCGGAAATTAATCTATAGATTAACTCGTCAAACTCCTAGCTTAGCAATGAATCGCCGCGAATAATCATCCAACGTGAACCTCTATTGACAAATTCGATCGGTAACCGCTCACTTTTGATTTCTGATTGAATTTTTACCCTTGAAACGAGCATAGATGGTCGAGATGGCATAAATGACATTGACGCTTTTACTGATCATCAATGAACGTTGATTAAATCAACGGCAATAATATAATTGTAAGTTCGATTCTAGTCGCAGGTGAAAACGAGATAGAGTCGTATTAGTCGGCTCTTGTTCTTTCGCTCGCTCTTGGCATGAGTAGGAAATTGTTGAGCGGGATTGCGTAAGATTTCAATCGTGAACGCCCGGTGGTAGCAAATCTTACCGAAGTACTCGTTTTATGGGTCTCTCCTCTGCCATTAATTTTCATGATACTACCAATTAGACCAAGTTCGTAAATTTCAAAATTAAATCGAATTTAAATTACGTACTGAGAAAGAAAAGAAAAGCGAAAGACCGCTAACTTTCGCTTTAAAATTAATCCTACTAATTAATACGTTACGATATACCTAATTAATAGTAGTTATATTATAAAGCCTATAGATATACTGACTATAGGTTTCTCGGTCTTTTTCCTTTTCTACGTCAATGTTATATCTATCATATTAGACGTATGCGTGGTAACACAAAGAGTACGATGAAAGATTCGAATAACGTTGTCATTCGCATATTTCATTGCTCCTAAATACGTAGCATATGATTTTTATCAAACGAATTCGAATATAGTAAATATCTCAGTGCTTTCATATTGAAAGATTCGAAACGAACGATCTCTCTCGAGGCAAAAGCAAAATTGTATCGTTATATATAGATATTTCGAAGAGAACGATCCTCATTGCGATCCATCCTTTATTTCTTCTCTTTCTCGGTCATGTGCATGCGCGCGCGTGCGCTCATGAGTCGTTGTATTATCACCGAAGGAACGAACGAAAGCAGCTTCTACCCTTCCCTCCCGGCACCTCTGTCTCATCCTATCCCTTGTAATTGCACCGTTCTCTAACGTTCTTTCTCATCGGCAATTCCTCCATTCCACCGTTCAACGTCTCTCTCTCTCTCTCTCTCTCTCTCTCTCTCTATGAAACGAGCTTAGCTGTGTCAGATAACGTTCATATTCTTACAGAGGGTTCGAGATGGGCAATGGCTAGAGGGCTTGCCTCGAGGATCGGCTGAATTTGTCTATGTGCAAAAGCCGAAGAGAGCAGTGTTCGATCGACGAATTAATTCAACGTTTTAATTTAGGTACCTCGTAGTTTAGTAAAGCCCCATCCAAAGTGGTTTACTCTCTTCGATGTTCTATAGGTCTGTCCGTTTCTATATACGTGTAAGGGATTAATCCTCGGCTCGATTCGCCGAGAAGATGAAATAATCTTTGTCCTGAAATAAACGATTTCACGTAAGACACATCTTTGTCCTTAACACCGTCGGATCAATATATTTCGGATATTCGTGATTATTGTCGCGTCCGGGTAGGATCATTTTCTTTCTCTCATTTCAATTAATTGGATCAATTAATTGGATCATAATCTTAAAGAATAATGTCTGCTCGTTAAATAATAAGTCGAACGATTGAAATTTGATACCATCAAAATAGATAGAATTCGATTATAAAGATTTTCTCATTCTCTTCGCTCCGAGGATTGTATAACGGGATATAATTTTATATATAGTAGACTAGAAACGGAGAATGGATATAGCACAGATATACCCAGCGTGGATATAGGCATAGATATACAATAGCCGCTGTAGTATCTTTGTTGAAACGTTCTGATTGGGCCGTTAGAGAGTCTGCTTATGTTAGTTAGGTCGATGCATTCGGCCAACAGGCAGAACTGCTTTGTTGGCATTGGTATATCATCGTGTAACGAGCCTCCGTATTGACGTTCCATTCTCCTGCTCCCTCTGACCGTGAATCTGCTGTTTCCGTGTTTCGAACAGCTACAATTGCCGTCTATCCTTTTGCACCGAATATGCTCCGTCGACATCAAAAGACTTTTACGATCTTTGAAATTTACCCTCTCTTTCCCGCCCGCCACGTTCCTTTTTTTCTTCTTCTCTTTCTCTTTCTTTTTCTTTTTTCCTTTTTTCTTGCTTTGATTTCAGATTAACCATACGTTTTCTCTCTACGACGGTGCAAAAAATTCTTTCCTCTTTATAATCTCCGCACGAGAATAATGTTGAATGAATAAATGTTGAAATATTAGGAAAAATAAATTAAAATAAAGTATATAAAGTGGGCGTTCATATGGGACTGCGCCCGTTGTTGATATCGATTCATTTATGATTCGAACCATTCCTCTTCCTACATTAATATCGTCGGTTTTTCAAAGGATCATTTAACGTAATTTGATCCGTCATTTAACGTTTGACGATTA